>NW_027361872.1:13162500-13165000 GCF_039654945.1 Dendrobates tinctorius
ATAAGATTCAGTTATCTTGTGTCTGCGGTCTCAAAATATCATCATACAGAATAATTCTAACTTAATGGGGATATAAATTCTAATGAGACCGCAGAAATAGCAGAGTAGCCAATATGAATATAATAACACGGTACTATTTATATAACAGGGCGTCAGTAGAGCTGGATGGCGTGACCTCCTCCACCCCAACGCGCGTTTCGAACTAGCTTCTTCTGGGGCGGAATATATATATATATATATATATATATTTATATTTATATATATATATATATATATGTTATACAATATATGAGACTGTGTATGTGCACATTTTTGGTTGATCGGAAGTTGGCAGTCATGAATGTGTATTTGCAGGATGACGGATGTTGGACCATTTTCTAGTAACTTATTAGAGCTACATATCTTAATATTTGCAAGAAATCGGCACTCCTGAGTGCATAGCTCTGTCGGCTGAACCCATTCGTCTATGTCGGGTTTTCCTCTGGTTTCCATCCACATTGCATACACATACTGGTAGGCCATTATTGAATTGTCCGTGGGATCGGCTGACCATCTATTATGCATACAGTATGTATGGGGTCCTCTGACCTAACAACTGTTGTTGGGGGTGGAGGAAAAGATCAGGTAGCTAGTTGGATGTTAATATGCCCGATTCTTTTTATCCTGTTAGATAGCTTTTAGTTGGAGTGTTTCAGCAGGCTGAGCTGATCAGGTAAAGTCATTGGGCGTCTTCCAACTCTCGCACTAAGGGCTCATTCAGACGTCCAATTTTTCCACATACTAGAAAAACAGACCAATTGTTCTGATCAGTATGGTCCTAGTGTCATCAGATTTTCTTGTACGTGGAGAAATTAAAAGAAAAAAAATTCTCCACTGTCTCCATTCTGACAGTTCTTGAAAGTCGGGCCGCACTCAGATGCTATTCAAGTGGAGTCTTTATTTTTTTCACAGACTCATTGACTTGCATTGCCAATTTTCATCTGACCCTCGAATTAAACTCGGACATGTTTCTGCGATATTCCAAGGACCTCTCATGAATGGGCCCATACACTATCACCGGACAGCACTTGGATGCAAAAATCGGGCACCTGAATGAGCCCTAAGGTTTCGGGGAAAGAAGAATTGGGCCAGTTGAATCATAACTTTGATCTTTTCTTTCCCCCAAATTTAAGCTACAGCCAGTTAGTTCACTCTCGCCACTGAAAATACCTGCACCCACGGAAGAGCAGAGTTTGTGGGAGGCAGGAGAGACATTTTTGGACAGCCAAGCTGTCCATCTCCAGTCTTTTGTTGGAAAGTTGCAGCTTTGACATCACATCTAAGGCTAAGTTCACACGTTGTGTTTTTCCTGCGTTTTTTAAGCTGCGTTTTACAGCAAAGTCTGAGATTTCAGAAATCTCATGCACACACATTGGTTTATTCTCCTGACTGATTTGGAAAACTGTTGCGTTTTTGCAAACTGCAGCATGTCACTACTTCCGGCGTATTTCCAGCGTTTTTTTCACCCATAGGAGCCCATGGGTAAGTGCAAAAACACAGCAAAAAATGCCAGTATCAGTTTTTGCTGAAAAACCTAAGGAAGTTAAATCATGCTTTTTTTTGGAAGGGACACAAAACTTTATCAACATGCACAAGAGGTAACAAAATTGCAGCAAAAACTCAGCAAAACCTGCTTTTTGTAAGCAGCTTCTTTATTGCCAAGAGAGCAGGTTTTACCTGCGGCAAGAAAAAGCAGCAAAAACGCAACGTGTGAACATAACCTAAAGCACAAGGGACGACTACAATCAATAGGCTCAGCGGATCGTGACATCTGCCCCGCCAGAGCCGTTGATCCCTTAGTTTGGCTGCATCTGTCGCATACGCTGCAGTCGTGGCGTCACCGCTGCAGGCTGTCAACAGAGACTGGAGCAGAGGTGGATCTAGGTAAGGCGGACTTTGGCGAGTTTAATTTTTTTTTTTTATCTATGTCTGCAAAACCATCCCTAAAATAATAAATATTCAAAGCCCGCCCCATTTAACGCGTAAAACAGTTGCAAAGCAAATAATAAAAAAAACTATTAATTACCAAGGTAAGGCTGGTTTCACATTTGCGTTTTTTAGCGCTGGAAAAAAACGCACACCTGCGCATGCGTTTTTTCCCCTATATTTAACATGGGTGCGCATACCTGCGCGCTGGTAAGCGCATGTATGCGATTTTCATGCGCTGCGTTTTTTTGGGGTGTGCATTGGGATTTTCCAGACGCAGCATGTTGCATTTTTTGGCCCTGCAAAAAAGCGCATGCGCACATATGCGCACGTTTTGCGCTAAAAATGGCCATTATAGCCTATGGATGCGCATATGTGCGCACTGGCATGCTCATGTATGCGTTTTTTTGCATATGCGTTTTTTTTTTAAACCATGGAATTTAGGGGTTTGGGTTAGAGTTAGGGTTAGTTAAGGGGGTTTAGGGTTAGGGTTATGGTCAGGGTCAGGGTTAGGGTTGGGGTTTGGGTCAGGGTT
>NW_027361872.1:13167500-13292500 GCF_039654945.1 Dendrobates tinctorius
TGCCATGGGCGTTACGTTATGCCAGCATCTGACAATTTTCCCCAGGGTTAAGTCTTTTAGATAAAAATAAAGCATAGGGTAACCTCCGTACTGATGTAGCCAAAGAGGGGATGTCCAGAATTATAAAAAAAAATACATGGTGGCTTTCTTCCAGAAGCGGCGCCACATCTGTTTGTTGGTTGTGGATGGTATTGCAGCTAAGCTCTATGCAAGTGAATAGGGCCATGATGCAATACCACACATGACCTGTGGACAGGGGTGGCGCTGTTTTTGAAAGAAATCGCTTTTTTTTTATTTTAGTCTTGTACAAGCAAATTAAGCTGCCTAGGATGTTGCAGTAATGTCAGTTGTTGATTTTGTGTGTAATGGGTGCTGGAGAATGTCAGGAGAAAGAGGGATTGGACATACCCAAGCTTTTGTTCTTCTGCCAGAGGGATCTGGCAGCAACATATTCCCTTCTTCCTGTTAAAAACGCAGGCAAGCCCTGTGTAAATGTTTGCACAGGAGATGGAAGAAATATGTTTTTGAAAGAAAGCAGGCATTTTTTAAAATGCTGGTCAACCCCTTTAATTGTGCCTTTTTCACGCATAGGAAGGACTTGGAGTTCAGATATCATATTATTAAATCAGACTGGAGGCAATAGTGAGCATGGATACTCCTTCACAGTTCAGCCTTTCTGACAGGATGGGGAAAGTCGGCCTAGTTCTGCCCATCAGATGGGCCGGAGTCGGTGTGTGTGAGTCCATTGATAACAAGAGATGTAAAATGTGCATAAAGGAGGCCGTAGACATAAGGTGACTGCATCAGCCGTCCTGTCCGACTCACCAGTAAACATGGATGCACAGATCGGCCAAGCTTGCATTTTTATTTTAACAAGGGCAATGTGATAATCGACACTCCAGCACTTCGTCCAAAGAACAACGGATTGAATATCAGTACAACCTGTATGTTCTGCTCCCAAAAATCTAAATTCTATGTGGCCTGTTTAAAGAAAATGTCCCAGTTCAGCTGAACAGGACTAAGATGCAATAACCGACACAAACCATAGATAAGAGTGGCGCGGTTTCTTATAAATATGGCCGACAATGTTTTTCGAATGTCAGACAAACCCAATTATTGTTGTATTTGTGTCCATGTCCAACCATAAACAAATCTGCACCTTATGAAGTGAGTGATCGACTTATGGATTGATCAGTGATGACATCATAATGATACGCCATCAGTGCCCTTTATATTACAATCCTCTGTATACATATTTTTTAAATATCGGTGTTAAAAAAAAAAAACTTTGCCGATCCCCCACCTATCTTTTGCCAGTCCCACACCTATCCTTTGCCGGTCCCCCAACAATCCTTTGCCTGTAGGCATCTGCCGCTTTTCGTTTGATACAACCTCAGTGATGACCTGGCAGCCATTGGCTGTAGCAAGGACATCATTAATGTTGATATGTCCATTGGCTTTCATAGGAATATTAGTCTCGCTAAAAGGGGATGTCCATTACTGTACCGTTCAGGGGCCCATAGAAACTCCCATAGAAACTAAAAACAATGTATACTCAAGTATCATAACATCGCCATTCCAGTGATATATGCGTTGCCGTTCCCGGCAGGTGACATGACGTTCTGTCATGTGGCTGTTGACCAGCTGCAGAATTCACTATTTTCTCAGAGCAGGATCTGCAGGGTGGTGAGGAATACATTGACCTTGATTCATCATTTGCGGAGGGTTTTTTGTTTTGTTTTTTTACTTACGGTATTAGTTACCATTTTTGGAGACAAATTAATCAAAATGGAGCATTCAGTTCATAAATTGAAAAAAAAAAAAAGTGTTTTTTTACTGTCTTGGGCTGTTTTTATGACGTTTGCTGCCAAAAATTGAGAGTGAAATTGCCCCAAATATGGTGACGTTTTAAGAAGTCATAAATGAGGAGTCAGACTAAAACTCCTACAATTGCTAGACTCCACCTACAAAGCAGGAAAACAAGAAAAACAAGCAAGCGCATATAAAATAGACTTCAAAAAAGGCGCAAGTAGAATAATGAATTGGATGCAAACAAAAAAGTGCACAAAACAGACAAAACTAGGCAGAAAAGACACAAGAAAATGATGAATCAGGGTCACCACATTCTTATATTTTTGTCTACTGGCCTCAAATGTGAGTGTGCATCAGATGCTGTCTCAGTCACAGACAGTTAATATGTGTGTACAGCACAATGGCATGTGTTGCTGCCATTAATATCAAGAATTTAATTTGGCTTCAAAAAAATATGTCTCAGAGGAGATCTAATTTATTTGTATAAATACAAGGACTGGCTCCTGGCATATTCCTTCCAAAGGCCATACAAAGGGCCAGGGGTCTTTCAATACATGTAGAAGAGAGGCGATTGCAGCAGCCTTATAGGAAAGGGTTCTTTACAGTTAGAGCAGTCAGACTGTAGAATACCGACCACAAGAGCCTAGTAATGGCAGACACTATAACTGCATTTAAAAAAAAAAAAGGCTGGATGCTTTTCTCACAACAAATGGCATTGTGGGTTATAAGTAATCGCAATAGATAATGTATAAGAGGTGGAAAAAACGTCATTTTTCAACGTATATAACTATGTAAAATACACATCCCCTGCCGATCCTGCACAGCCTCTGCCAATCCTGCACAGCCCCTGCCGATCCTGCACAGCCCCTGCCGATCATGCACTGCACCTGTCGATCATGCACTGCACCTGCCGATCATGCACTGCACCTGCCGATCATGCACTGCACCTGCCTATTTTGCTGCCGATTGTGCGCAGCCCCTGCCGAACCTGCTCTTGTCCCGGTAGGTGTGTGGGTTGTAACGTCATTGGCACTATGAACATGTCGCTTTGGACGGCGTTGCATAGCCCCTTTAATAAAAATCAATTTAGCTGTATGAGACGGCACATTGCATATTTTTCTATTATGCCTTAGCAATCAAATAATTCCCTTTTGTGCTCCTTCTCGATGGTTTATGGACAGTGGCTTTTTTATTTCATTTTTTTTTTTTAAACTTAAATAAAATTCTCTTTTCTGGCTTGTCAGGATTCACATCCACACCTTGTGACGTTGAGGAGAAAAGGGAGCTTATCCAGTAAGGGTAAATCCATGACATTCTTAAAACCGGCGGTCAGAGTGTTCTATCGTCGGCTGTCTGCCTGCTTCACCTATGTGTGTTTAAGTATTATTTTCCGTTTATAAGTCAGGCGGCTCATCATCGCCCTCGTTTGACTAAAGATTTAAGCTGACGTACGTGAGCTGCATGGAAGCTGTTTCTTGTAACACAAACAGCTAGCCAGCCTCTAAGTATATTATCAGGCAACTTCTTTCAGAAACGTATTGCTAAAGAAGCTTAACATTAATTATTGTAACTTTGGGAAGATTACATCCACACTCGCCTTGTAAGAAGCAGTATATACTTCTTGACCTCCATTGCTTGAGCTTTAAGACACAAGAATGGCATTTTACCAACTTTAATGGGATAACCAGTATAATCTTTCAGCAGTAAGGGGAAAAAAAAGTGTTTAGCTTATAATACCCTTCTGAGTTGTGATAGAAGCGGCCTGTTGTGTGTGCCGCAATCATAATTCCAATGTCTTCTTACTGGTTTTCCTTCCTTTAGTACTTGACAAGCAGAATCTTACAAGATTATGGTTTAGTGACTATTCCATTAGCATATTGGCTTATATCCATAGTCGTCTTTTGTTTTTATGCCAGCTTGGTGCAAGGACACGGGCAACAAAACAAAATAAATAAAATGCATCATTCCCGGTGAAAACTGGTTCATCAGCTGTCATGGGTCCGTCATTGGAAGATCTCGTTTTTGATATGACATAAGCAGTAATAATAATAAAAAAAAAAAAGATGCACAGATAAAAAATAAAAAAAGAAATCAAAGCAATGGATGATATACCCTGGTCTGAACCTAATTTAATGTATGGGGTCCTCTGAGCCTGAAGTTGGCAGTACAGTATATTACTAGAGCTGCGTATTTCATTCACACGTATCGGGAGCGTCCATCTGTTACTGCACTGAAGAGCACAGCGGTCAGATTTTGCCTAGACTGAAGTGGCTGATAACAGGGAGCAGTAGATTTCGGCCTGCTGCACAGAAAATCAAAAAGTATAAAATTAGGATTTAACCACTCCAACGCTATGCCTATGACCTGGCACAGTTCTGCCTTTTTAAGTGCATGAGGGTTTGATTTTTCTATGATAGATGGGGTTTTATTTTTAGGCCATTTCTTATTTCTTACTAATTGTGTTTCTGAAATTAGGGAGAAAAAAAAAATTATATATATATATATATATATATATATATATATTATATAAAGCTCAAGTGTGTGTATGTATGTGTGAATGTATGTATGTGTGTATGTCCGGGATTGGCATCCGCACCGCCGCATATATATATATTATATAAAGCTCAAGTGTGTGTATGTATGTGTGAATGTATGTATGTGTGTATGTCCGGGATTGGCATCCGCACCGCCGCATATATATATATTATATAAAGCTCAAGTGTGTGTATGTATGTGTGAATGTATGTGTGTGTGTATGTCCGGGATTGGCATCCGCACCGCCGCAGCTACAGCCACAAAATTTGGCACAGTCACACGTCTGGACCCCGAGAGCGTCCTAGGCTATGCTGTGAGGCGAAATTTTAACCCCGCGTGTTCCAATTCACCAAACAATTTTGCCCCTATCTACATAGTGGGGAAAAAGTGTGGGTGTATCAAGCCCCGCCCCTCATTATGATGTCACAATGGTTGCCATGGCGACGCTGATGTCATCATAGGTTGCAAGCCCAGCTGCTCATTATGATGTCATAATGGTTGACTATGGGATGGAGGATGTGTGATGGGTATATGGGCACTGGACTATGGGATGGAGGATGTGTGATGGGTATATGGGCACGGGACTATGGGATGGAGAATATGTATAATGGGTATATGGACATGGGACTATGGGATGGAGGATGTGTGATGGGAATATGGGCAGTCAACTATGGGATAGAGGATATGTATGATGGGTATATGGGCACGGGACTATGGGATGGCGGATATGTATGATGGGTATATGGGCACGGGCCTATGGGATCGTGGATATGTATGATGGGTATATGGGCACGGGACTATGGGATGAAGGATATGTATGATGGTTATATGGGCACGGGACTATGGGATGAAGGATATGTATGATGGGTATATGGGCACGGGACTATGGGATGGAGAATAATTATAATTTGTTACAACTATCCACAGTTAGTTACTATTCCCGGGCAGCGCCGGGCTCTTCAGCTAGTATATAAATATATATAAATTATTTTTTTTTCTTGACAATTTAGGTTTTTGTTTTTTTGTAACCAAATTATTTTGATCACTTAGAAAACATGCTGGATGATTAGTTTTCTGAGAATTCTTACAAGGAGGGGGCACATAAATAAAAGCTAGAGCTGATGCATTTTTGAAAATCATCTCCACGGCAGCCAATCAAATGCTTACATTGGTCTCTAAAGTCAAGTATGGACTTTCTTACCCATGTGTACCAATCTATAAACTAGTTTTATGCTATAATCAATTCAATTAATGTAAATGTTTCTTGCGTAGCAATAAATAAGGAGATATGGCTACGTTCACACTAGTGTCTGGTTTTCTTTAAATACAGTGGGTCACTAACTAACCCCCAATGACATAAATATGACCTATTGCTGTTTCCATCATTTTTGATAGTTGCATGCTGCATTTTTCTTGATGTCTACATTTTCAGAGGCCTCAGCCGAACCCGCCAGTGCAAGTTTCAACAGGGCCAGGCATAAATGGAAATCTGAGATTTTTTAGGGGAAATTGCCGATTTTACACTCAAGTTATTTGGAGCATATCTACCATATATGTTTTGCTTTATCCGACTAGTAATTTCATGCAGAAAGTACAGGTTTATTGCATCTGTTGAGATGGTTAGAGGGGTTTATGGGCACCACCTAAAGAAGGCAAAAGGATAGCTCTCCATCTTGAGAAATGAATACCGGGATGGGTGTTTTTTGGGGGTGTACGGTAACTTGATTTTCGCTATTTCCAGAACAATGATTCCACTACATTACTACTAATCTTGTGCGTGACGTTTTCTGATGATTCAAGGTGAAAAAAAAAAAAAGTCTCGGAATAAAATGAGACTGTAAATTCTGCTCACAATTCTATTTACAAAGCTCCAGTGCATGAGATTGCTGGATTATGACTAATTTTAATGGCACATTAAAAAAAATACATCTAACATCATTCTTAATTAGAATAATCTCTAAAGCCAGTTAAATGTTTCAGAAGACAAACAGTTTAATTAGCGAACCTACAGAGGCTCCCATCCCCCAAATGTGCACTAGCCTCAGACTTGGTGTTAGCCTTTCAAGCATTCTTAAACAATCAGATGAAAAGGGATTTTAGGAAGATTAGAGGACTGGGATGCTTTAGACTATGTCCGTTAATCATGAGATATGCGGCATCTACCAAGTTTCATCAAGAAACGAGTATTTAAATAAAGAGAAGGAGGAGGGCGGGAAAAAAAAACTATTTTGATTATGTAGTTAGCATGAATTACAAGTTGTAATATTGAATGATAAGACGTATTAAATCAATGTATTCCTTTAATTGTCTGCACAGGCAGAAGTGCTTGCAGGGGTGGACCAGCGAATGATATACCAGATTAGCATTCTGAAAAGGACAATGTTTTTTTTTTCCCAGGGATCAAGCCTTTTGTTGCTCCATCCCAGGGTGCTACAAGATTTTTAGGAGGCTGGCATTCTATGTGGATTTCGTAGGACCTCCCCCAAGTCATGTACATAACGCAAGCAATTTATATTCTGTTGCGTGTAGATAGGAGATAAACCCTAATTTTTTTCCTTTTTGACTATCGTAATTCCTTCCAATTTACGAACAACTGACCATATAGAAATGGAGCTCAATGGACGGAATGTTCTATCAAATTATTATTTTTTATCTTTATTGGCTGATTATTATTCAAGTGATTAGTAGACACATTTTGATCAAGCATTTCAATAGGCAATAGAATATAATAAAGATCTACTTCGTATGCTCTAATAATTCATGATTATTTATCCATATTGTGGGTGTAGTTTGTTATGAAGTATTTGAACTGCCTCTTCTATCATGACGGCATTAGTTTATTTAGAGCTGTGCTTCATTTCACTTATAGCTATTTTTACATTGTTACTGGTTTTAGTGATTATAGTTTTATGTTTTGATATCTTCAGATTTCTATATTCAGATTATTAATTCACTAAAGTAATTGACAAATCTACCAAAAGTGGCAGGGGGAGGCCTGTACACTCTTTGATTTTTGGCAAAATCTGATAAAATTAATCTAATTTGTATGGGCAGCTTAAGTCTTGATGTAAATTCTTCCATTTCCAAATTCTTAGAGCATTCCTGACTATCGGCCTGTCCAAACAGGCAGGCCTACATACAATGAACGGGTGAAACTCTTGTTCATCGGGTGAGATTATTTTTCAGCATGCTCAAAAATCATTGTTCTCGGCAGCACATGTACGATTTAGACAGCATGATGTGCTGCCGAAAACATGATGACCTATGCATACATAACAATTGTATTTAGTAAAATTGATCATTCCGTGCACATTGAAGTGTGGACGGCCTATCTAAATGGACTTTTATTATAAACTGTAGATTATAAAATGTTTCATTAGAATTGATTTTTATTTGTATTTTTCAAATTAAAACATTTGTAACTTTTAATAACAAAGACACAATCAATTATACGTAGATGATGTCATAATGTACTGTAGTTCTATAATTATATAATTTCCTGAATTCATGACCTTACAATAAAAGTTCTAGAAATTTACACACTCTAAACTAGATAAACCCAGAGACCTAGACATATTTTGTATATGGAATGGGAACACAAAGCAAATATTTTGTAATGCCAGTGTCCCTGCATGCTTCCCCTTGCTCCCCCCAGCAGGGATGCGGACATTCTCACCGCCACGGTTGCTCAGCGGCATCTTTTTCTGCGGCTCCCACGTTCCATCATACATTGCCCAGGTTTCCGAGCAACGCACTTAAAGCGCACGCTCCCTTTTTTTTTTATAGGGGCAGCAGATGCACACCGGAAATGTCCCCATCCTGTAGCTGGGAGACATTAGGTATTTAAGGCACCCTCCCATGTAGGGAGGTGCCTGAGCAACTTCAGTATCTAGTGTGTGTCTAAGCGACTAGTCCATTATTAGGTTCCTGCACCAGTACCTGTCCAGCAATCCTTAGCCTGTCCTGTTTGAATCAGCCATTCTGTCCGAACCAGAACTAGTATTCATACCGCCAGTGATCCTGTCCTGCCTGAAACTTCAAGTCTATACTTGTGTTCCTTGCCCCCTGGGGTTAGCTGCTGCAGTATCGGGACTGCCCTGTAGTGTTACCTGGTGGCTACCTGCAGCACAAGCCTAGTCTCACCATCAGAGGCTCTAGTGACGAACCAGGTAGCCGCTTGGTTATGCCCCTCCAGGGTAAGCCCTGCTCATAGTGCAGTGGGTCCACACCCAACAGAAAACTGTTATGAATGGGTCACCTAGGAGGATGGCAGGAACAGGCTAAGCCACCAGAAGACCAGAGAAGTTGTTAACTAAGCGGATTGCAGACCCCTGATCCTATCCACACAACTAGCAGTAGCCGTGGAGGGTTCCTACACAGCCGGAGGACTAACTAAGCCTAAAGACAGAAAGATGAAATCTAAACTGCCCCGGAGGAGATCCCCAAAGGAATAGACAGCTCCCAAACATATATTGTCAGTGAGACAAGATGAGACACAAACACAGGCAGAGAACAGACTGAGCAAGCGGTGGGGCCCAAACTGTCTAGACAGGACAGGACAGAAAAGATACTGTCTGTAATCACGCACAAAACCCTGAAAAAGTTCAACACTTCTGATATACGAACCTGAGGTCACACGACCTCACCCCCGCTAGATCAGCACTCTGGTATAAACTGGCAGCAAAGCAAAAACACACTAACATGAGACTGAACAAGCTGCAACATCTGAAGCAGGGCCAGTGCTGCCCCCAGCAGGGAGCATGCTGAACCCTAGCAGCAAAACAGAAAGCTAAAAAAAAGACACAACCATATTAGATGCAAAGGATTAGCAAAAGAATCACTTAGCTGAACCATGCAGATCAGGCAGGGGACAAAAGAACTCCAAATGCACACAGTGGAAATCACCAGCAACCTCCAAGAGCAGCCAGCTCAATTATATGCTCCCAGCCAGTAATCCCAGGGTCCCAATTATTGTCAGGTGGAGAACTTCCATCTACCTGGCCAGCTCCACTACTCTCAGTAACCACCAGAGGGAGCTTCGGCTCAGAACTTCGAGCAAGGGAATTCACAACAGAAAACATTCCCATCTTAGCCAGAATAATAAATTCCTGTTGTTCTTCAAAATCGTATCCTAATTTTACAATTTACACATTTTATTTTGCCAGTAAAGCATCAGGCAAGCTGTTATACATGTATTTTACATTTCCAGTCAGTCATAATGATTATCAAATGCATATGAGTGTCATAGAGCCTACAATTCCCTATTAGCATGAGCGGAGAGTAAAGATGGCCATGCACATGAAATAGTTATTTGCCGAATATCTATAGCTTCTCTCCCAACTTCCCTATACCCATGAGTTCTGCAACAAGAGAGAAAGTCGCTTCCAAACACTTCTGGGTGCAGCCTTGCTCTCTTAAAAAGAAAAGGAATAGACATTGAAATCCTTATTACCCGATCATTGTCTACCCCAACCACATCTGTTGGGAGACAATGGAGAGGCCCTCATGCATATCAGTCAGTCTGGAAACGGCAACTTTTATTTAATGTGTACGTGGCATTAATAGTGATTACCACTTTGTCACTGGATGTGCCCATTTAATGCCAGTCAGCTGATCACTGGTACAACTTTATTTTATATTTTTGTATTGGTGAGGCAACTCCATTTAAAGGGAATCTGTCATCCGGTTTGTGATACCTAATCTGAGAACAGCATAATGTAGAGGCAGGGTCCCTGATTCCAGCTACGTCACTTAGTGGGCTGCTTGGATATTATCACTAGAGTATTAGTAAACCTGCTGCTATGTACTACTTCATATTCATGCTCTGTGTAACTCCGCCTCTACCACTGATTGGCAGCTTTCTACCTATGCATAGTGTACACAGGAAGCTGCCAATGAGTGGGTGGGTTTATACAGAGCTCCACATTTAGAGCACTGCTAAATCTGCAGCAGATAAAAACCGTTTTAAATCAAAATTGCAGCAATCAGTAAAGTAAGTGATATATCATTGGGATCAGGGATTGTGCTAGAATTGGAGTTTTATGTTAGGATTCAGATTCCAATGTACAGTCTGAAGGATTTTTTTTAAAACTGCTCAATGTTTATTGCTGCACTTTGTAGCTATTATTTTTAGGGGTTTTTTTTTTGCTTTCTCTTCCCTTTATCAGATTTGGAGTTAAATTTCTTTTAGACACACAGTGACCAAGCAAATGATGTTCACACCAATTGTGTATTGGGAGAAAAAGATTATTTAATTGGTTCTTTGAAATGTTAACTGAAACAAACCTTGCATGCAGTAGGCTTTACCCACTGCAGTGGTGCACTAATGCCTACATTCACTTGCAAAATAGTTAATTAGGACATTTAGTAGTTCATTTGCTTTTCCATTGATGTGCTTAGTCAAACAAGATGAATCTTTTTTCTTTTTTTTTTTTTTACATGTGGACACTAATAACTTCCAGGTTTAGATTTTAAACATGCAATATATTTAAAATGAGTAATAATACTTTCATTTACAGTAGAGTCAAGGAGGAGATGGGTGACATTTTTTTTTCGATAATCATTGTCTACGGCACCAAAATAGTTATTCTTAACAATGGACAACCGTAAGGTGTGAACAACCTTGATACGATAAATCATTTCCCGTAATTGCAAATTTAACAAAATCCCAGAATAATAAGTTAAATGTCGCGTTCTAGAAGGGGAAACTAAAGTGATCTCTTAAATACGAAATTCTCAAAGCACAATTGTTAACAATTCCGAAAAGAGGGAAGAATAGGAAGCATTTAAGGAAACCAGGATGGATAAACACAGAACTTAAATGTCATGATCCAGGTTGGATCTGATAGAGTAAATGCACAAAGTAACCTTTTTTTTTCCCTTGGCTGTGTGCCAAAGGTTGTTTTGCCCCCGGTGGCCATTAGGGTCATTGCACTGTGGTGATTTCAGTTGTAGTTTTCCCCCTGTGACCATTAGGGTCATTGCACTTGGTTACTTTAGTTTGTGCATGCAATTATGTAACCGGTGTGATAGCTCTATAAGAGAGTATCAGGTGTGTTAATCACTGTTGGTGATAAGTTCCTCATTTGCAATCAAGCCTGGGTGAAGGATGGAGCTAAAGGAGAGTCACGGGCAGCTCAGTGAGATTCCTGGAGTGTCAGCTATGATGTCTGCAAGTAGGGCTGGCATGGCGTGGTGGAGTTGAAGTTATGGTGTCAGCAAGGAGTGCCCGCATGGATTGGTGGAGTGGCAGCTATGGTGTAGAGCTGCACTCAAAATGCTGGACTCAAGCATGCTAGACTTTTTGGCAGAAAAGCTGGACTCATTTGTGGGACTCTGTTTCTGGACAGCTGCACGCAGGTGGTGGACTCTGTTTGCTCCAAGGCTGCACTATGGTGTTGGATCCGGTCGGAGGAAAATATACACGCAGGTGGTGGGCTCTGTTGCTGGGAGCGTAAGCAACAGAGCAAAGCTAAGTGGTGTTCCCCTGTTTTGTCTTTTCCTTATGTGTGTTTAGTGCAGTGGTGGGATTAGTTTCCGCACCGACCAATTCCCTAGTGAGGGTTTAGGTGCAGGGCGAGTCAGGGTTTTTAGGTTCCTGGTCGGCGCCCGGTGCGGAACCGGCCTAGGGAACGCTAGGAGTGTAGAGACACTGACTCATGGGAGTGCAGGAGGTCTCCACGTCCCCATTCCCTATCGCAGGGCCATCATTGTTATTGTTACCCAGGTTTTCCCAATTCCCTTTGTCTTATTGTATCAGTTACCGGCCTGCTGGCCGTGTCACTCAGGACAGGGCATGTGACATTAAGCACATGCTAAAAAGGAAGAAAGAAATGTTTATAAAGTGGAAACAGGGAGGCATATCTAAAGAAGAATATAATGCTGTCTGCAGAACCTGCAGGACACGAATTAGATTATCCAAAGCTGACAATGAATTGAGGCTTGCAAGAGGCGTCAAAAGCAATAAAAAAGGATTTTGAGGATATGTCAAAAGTAAAAGAAAAGTCAAAGATGCTATATAATTTTTACAGGATGAAAATGATGAAGTGGTAAGAAAGAATATTGAGAAGGCTGAACTTTTAAATTCCTATTTTGCATCTGTTTTCTCTCCGAAAGGAAATGTAAGATCAACTGTTCTTCACTGTCCTATTAAGGGAATAGCAGAATCCAGGATATCTATAAACAGAAAGATAGTGAGGAAGCACTTAGCTAACCTAAATGAATTCAAGTCTCCAGGTCCAGATGAATTACACCCCAGAGTACTGAAGGAGATAGCAGAAGAAATTTTTGAACCAATCTCCATAATCTTTGAAAATTCTCGGAGAACAGGAGAAGTCCCAGAAGACTGGATAAGAGCAAATGTAGTTCCTATCTTCAAAAAGGGGAAGAAGGTGGACCCAGGCAACCATAGGCCGGTGAGTCTGACTTCTATACCAGGAAAGATCTCTATTTATTTATTTATTTTTTAATTCGTTTATTGAACCATAGACAGGGTATACAATATACAAACCGACAATGATGAAAATACCATATAACACATATACGTTCAGTTGTGTATAGAATAAAACATACTGTCAATTGCCTTACATTAGTCTGTGTATTATTATTCAAATAATAAAGCCTGTCAAACCTCTAAACCATTACTACTACTACAAAACAACAACTATTTGCAGCCTGTGTCCACATAATTAGCTCTTTGTCATGCGATATCTCCGTCCTACAACGTGAGATTAGAGGAATTCCACCTCTCCCATATCTTCTCAAATTTACCCGTGCACCCTCTGTTTTGGTACAGCGTACGTTCGTACGGTATAATCGAGTTCACCAATTCAATCCAGGCCCTAAGGGAGGGATCCGAACCCCAGGAAAGATCTTTGAACAGATTATTAAACAACATGTATGTAAGTACCTGGATAAGAATGAAGTGATTATACAGAGTCAGCATGGGTTTTTAACTAATAAGTCATGTCAGACTAACTTAATTTCCTTCTATGACAAAATCACTGACTGGGTGGATCAGGGAAATGCTGTAGATATAGTATATCTTGACTTCAGCAAAGCATATGACAAAGTATCTCACACCACCCTTATTGAAAAAATGACTAAGTATGGAATGGACAAGGCAACTGTTAGGTAGATTCGTAACTGGCTTAGTGATCGGACCCAAAGAGTGGTCATAAATGGCTGGACATCCAGTTGGAAGAATGTCTCAAGTGAGGTACCACAAGGCTCTGTCCTGGGCCCTGTATTGTTCAACATCTTTATCAATGGTTTAGATGAAGGAATTGAGGGTAAACTGATTAAAAATGCTGATGACTCAAAGCTAGGAGGGATAGCTAATACTAGAGAAGAGAGAGAGAGAGGATTCAAAAAGATATAAATAAACAGGAGCAGTGGGCAGCAACTAACAGAATGGTTTTTAACAGGGAAAAATGCAAACTACTACATCTGGGCAATAAAAATGAAAAAAGCATATACAGAATGGGAGGAATAGGGATAAGCAACAGTACATGTGAAGAAGACTTGGGTATACTAATAGATCACAGACTGAATATGAGTCAACAGTGTGATGCAGCAGCAAAAAAGGCAAATGCAATTCTAGGATGTATTAACAGAAGCATACAGTCTAGATCACGTGAAGTCATTATTGCCCTCTAGTCCTCTTTGGTCAGACCTCATCTGGAATACTGTGTCCAGTTTTGGGCACCACATTTTAAAAAAGACATCAACAAACTGGAGCAAGTTCAGAAAAGAGTGACCAGAATGGTGACCGTTCTGCAAACCATGTCTTATGAGGAAAGGTTGCAGAATTTGGGAATGTTTAGCTTGCAAAAGAGAAGACTGTGAGGAGACTTAATAGCTGTCTACAAATATCTCAAGGGCTGTCACATTGTAGAAGGATCATCTTTATTCTCATTTGCACAAGGAAAGACTAGAAGCAATGGGATGAAACTGAATGGGAGGAGACACAGATTAGATATTAGAAAAAACTTTTTGACAGAGTGATCAATGAGTGGAACAGGCTGCCAGGAGAGGTGGTGAGCTCTCCTTCAATAGAAGTCTTCAAACAGAGGCTGGACAGACATCTGTCTGGAATGATTTAGTGAATCCTGCTTTGAACAGGGGGTTGGATCAGATGGCCCAGGAGGTCCCTTCCAGCTCTACGATTCTATGATTCTAATACCTGTTCCCAATACCAATCCCAAAAACTGCAAACCTTTTTCAACCGATGTCACTTGTAGACCACGTGCACACATTCAGTATTTGGTGAGTTTTTTACCCCAGTATTTGTAAGCCAAAACCAGGAGTGGGTGAAAAATGCAGAAGTGGTGGAAATCTTTCTATTATGCTTTTCCTCTGACCGTTCCACTCCTGGTTTTGGCTTACATATACTGGGATAATAAGGTTTTTTTTCTGGGACCATAGCATCCTACATTGGATGCACTGGCAATACTTGCTGGATGTCTAACCTTTTGTTAATCAAAATAGTGTACCAAGACAAAAAGGTTTGAATTCATGAGAGATTTCACTTTTCCTAGTCTTGTTCACTTGAGTTATGAAGCAGAGATACAGGCCCCAGTTTAAAACATTTTGAAAACTCTCAAAATTTTTGTGCAATGCGGAGTTGCTTAAAATTGTAATTCTTGCTGTTTTATACCAGTTTTGTGCAGCTACGCAAAAATGTGTGAAGCTGGGGAGGAGTCGGGACAGGGCATGGCCATGCCCGCCCTTCAAATTGATCAATAGTGGCTAGGTTTTACACAATAAAAATTTTACAGAATTAACATTTCTGGCGAGGCGCACACCACTGATGAGATGCGCCAGTTCAGTGGCATGTACCTTTTAATGAATTCATGTGCCTCTTATTCCTGCACATTAATGAACCGGGGCCACAGAGTGCTGTTTTGCGGAGTTCCTATAAAAAATTATTTTACAGAGTGGAAGAAATTACCTTGTAAATACTGAAGGGCCACCCGCCCGAAAGAGGCTGTCTGTAGATGAGCTTATGGCTTGGCAGGAATCCCTGGTCATGTTGTAAGACTCCTTAAAGGTTCGGACATTGATTTATAGGGCAGCTCGTACTTGGGAGATGGGTTCTTCCATTCTACGAGAGAGCTAATTTTCATTCTTTTCTCATGTGGCCATTGTCTTTAAGGCTGTATTTTTAGCTGGTCTCTATTAAGAGAACCAATACTTGCACCACGTGACGTTCCAACACATGACCGTGTCAGCCACTTATTTTAAAAGATGGAAAAGATAGCGTTCTAGTCTGTTGCAGCTTTGTGAATATACTTCCAGGCATATATCTGCAGGCAGTTTGTAAATGTTTTAGAGGTGTGTGTGCTCATGTGGGGGTGGGGATTAGATAATTGAGGATTTGTTTAATTGCACCTACCCCATACTTTGCATTTTTACAAACTGATAAACTGGTGGAAACAATCTCAGCCTGTGAAAATTGATGAAAAATAGTGATGAGCGAACCTGCTCGGATAACGAGTTATCTGAGAACGCTTGTGCGCTAGCCATTTAACTTTGATGTGCTTGAAAAATATGTTACAGTTCCTGTGGCTGCATGTCTCGTGGCTGTTCGACGGCTATAACACTTGCAGGGATTGCCTACCAAACAATCTCTGTATGTGTTGCGGCTGTCGAACAGCCACGAGGCATGCAGCCGCACGAACTGTAACATATTTTTCAAGCACGGCAAAGACAAACGGCTAGCACACGAGCAAGCTCAGATAACTCCTTATCCGAGCAGGTTCGCTCATCACTGATGACAAAACACCACTCGGGGTGCATCACTGATCCAGCAAAGCAAACTATGGACATTATTATTATTTTATCTTCAAAAGCGAGGTCACTGATCTTTGTGACTTCACCTTCAGTGCTAGTGCATTGGATTTCACCATAGTGAAAGGTCCATCTATACTGCGCAAGTATCGTGATTATCCCTAGGAACGCATATTTCACAATAATTGTGGAGTCTAAACAGGCTGATGATCACTTGACAAAGAAGTAATGATTGTTCGTCAAATGAAACGATCTTTTGTGCTGCACAAAAGATCATCTTTCTCGGCAGCACTTTGTCCTGTGGAAGCTGCACCTGCACTGCTGAGAACAGGGGTAGCAGTTTGCACACTGAATGATCTATTAAGATAATTTACATCTGGAGGATGATTGGCCTGTCTATGTAGTCTATCAAACAAATGCCGATTGGCAAACAAGTAGGTGATCAGCGCTAGTTTAATGCCGACAGTCGACTAATGCAAATGTACCTTTAAAGGTTCCCATACACATCAGACAAATGACGGTCAAACCCACCGATAGTGATGAGTTTGACCAACAATCTAATGAGTATGGGGGCGCCAGCTAACTGATGGTTGAAGGAGATGTCGATAGGGCATGTTCCATTTTGGATTGCCTATATCATTGTTCTTTCGGAGATAAGTCACCAGATGACACGTCCATTAGTGGCTTTCTCATAGAAAACACGGGAGCACTTGGCCGAACAATGGGAGAGCTGGCTGTTAGGGCCCCGTCACGCATAGCAACTCTCCAGCGATCCCGACAACAATATGAACTTGTCAGGATCGCTGGTGTGTCGCTACATGATCGCTGGTGAGCTGTCAACCAGGCAGCTTCACCAGCGATCAGCACCAGCGACGACAAGCGCTTGCGTCGCTGTGTACCTTAGATACCAGCGCGCTGGTGTAGGGAGCTGGTAACCAAGGTAAACACCTGGTTTCTCAACGCTGCGCAGCACTTAGAAACTCGCTGTTTACCTTGGTTACCAGCTCCCTGCACCAGCACGCTGGTATCTAAGGTACACAGAGGGTTTCTAAAGGCCCCGTCTCACTAAGCAATCTCGGTAGCGAGATCGCTGCTGAGTCACAACTTTTGTGATGTAACAGCGATCTCACCAGCGAGATCGCTGTGTGTGACAGCGATCAGCGACCGGCCCCCCTGCCGGTATCGCTGATCGCTGCAAGAAACCTCTGGACATTTCTTTGGTTGCTGGTCTCCCGCTGGCCAGCACGCATCGCTGTGTGTGACAGGCGGGAGACCAGCGATCAGGTGTAAAAAAATAATAAAAAAAAAAAAAATATATAGTTATTCTCACCTTCCGATGTCCCGTTCAGCCATCCTGCCTCTCTCCACGCTCCGGTCCCAGTGATCCTTTGCATGAATGACCGCGAGACTTTGTTATCCCGGGAGACTGTGACATCTCGCGGTCATTCGTGCAAAGGCTCACTGGGACCGGAGCGTGGAGAGAGGCAGGATGGCTAAACGGGACGTCGGAAGGTGAGAATAACTATATTTTTTATTTTGATACTATTTTCTACAGCGATGGCCAGCGATGCCGGGCGCTCAGCATCGCTGTGCTGATCGCTGGTGAAGCTGTCTGTGTGACAGCTCACCAGCGATCACATAGCGACTTACCAGCGATCCTGACACCTTCATATCGGTGTCGGGATCGCTGGTGAGTCGCTTAGTGTGACGGGGCCTTAAGCGCAGCGCGGCGATTAGAAACCCGCTGTTTACCTTGGATACGAGCTGGGAGATCGCTGCTTTCCCGCCTGCCACACGCAGCGATGTGTGCTGGCCAGCGGGAGACTAACGATCCAAAATAAGTCCAGGGCATTCCAGCACGATCAGCGATAACGGCAGGGGGGCCGGTCGCTGATAGGTGTCACACTCAGCGACCTCGCTGGTGAGATCACTGTTGCGTCACAAAACTTGTGACTCAGCAGCAATCTCGCTAGCAAGATCGCTGTGTGTGACGGGGGCTTTAGGCTGGCCATACACATTAGTCGGCTGAACAGTGCTTCTTCCAACAGCCATCTAATATGTATGGCCAATCTAAGTTCCATTGACAGAGATTATCACGAATAGAGATGAGTGAACATTGTTGCTATAGCGCTTACCGAAGAAGCTGCATCGGGAACCCGGCTTCCTGGATCGCTCCTGCTGATCAGCTGTCTAGCGCCGCAGGTGCATGTGTCGCGGCTGTGTGATAGTCACAACACACAGGGTATTCATGCACATGTTGTTACTGTCTCACAGCCGCAACACATGCAGCTGCGGCGCTGACCAGCTGATTATCGGGAGCGATCCAGGTATCCGGGATCCCAATGCAGCTTCTTCGGTAAGCGCTATAGCTTGATTAATAAGGAGGGAGCCAACTATGTTCGCTCATCTCTAATCACGAACCAGCATTTGTATTACAGATCTTGTAGCTCTCTCTCCTGTGTAAACAGGCTTCAAAACAACCACCAATCAGTCAATATATATTGCCCAGTGGTCATTTAGTGCCGCAGATAAGTTTGTGTAAAGGACCATTACTTTTTATCTATTTGTATTTTTTTTTTCCACATCATCTGAATACTATTGTATTCCTGTGTACTCTCTGTCATACTGCAAATGTCACCTCTGATCAGATACACAGGCACCTGTAAACAAGCACTGTGAATATTCATGGTCAGCCCATTGATGAGCAGGCCTTATCAGCATGAGCCATCTTTGGTTGTTATCTTAATTGAGTAAAAGCAATTTAGTTTACCATTTAATTGCAAACTCCTCCAGTGGCTGATTAGTCCTGTGTCTCAGTCTGTTTACTATGAGACTTGTATATTCTCCTAGTCATTATCAAGCATCTACAATGAAGATGCTGTTTCCAAAATGCTCCAAACTCATATTTGTATTATTTTTGAATGATGTAAGTTTAAAGTGTGTTAATTTTAATACATACAGTATTCAATTTCTGTCATTATAAAAATCACTAAAAATAAAAGCAAATTTTTGGATTATTTTTATTAAAACATTATTATATGTAGAAGAAGTTGGCAATTAAGCAAGGAAGATTATTATCTTAGGCTGAATCTACAATATATAGGACCATATATTGTAAATCTGTTCTCAGTGCCTCGTAGTGACATTTACGTCTTTATCAGACGCTCCTTGACTGCATCAGCTGTAAGGATCATCAGAGCTTTGGTCCTAGTGTGTAAAGGGACCTTAGCAGCCTGGACTACTGGCTTTGTCAACCTTTAAACTGTGCTCACTCGTAATGGCAAAATCTGTTGAAATATGCAAGATGTGTCAGATGATGCTGCCAAAGATTTTGTTGCATGGAATTAGATTTTTGCAGTCACAAAAAGATTGAATAATTTTGGAATTGGTAGGTGGTTTGTGAACACAAATAATTTTATTTTGCGCTGCAGGTGCCCAAAACTCCAAAGGAGCTTAGAGACACCTCTAGTAAGAAATGGATCCTTATAAGTGGAACAAAATGTATATAAAACTGAAACCAAAGTGTACATCCGTTTTGCTCTGTTTGGAATATTCGTTCCATTACAAACTAATGACCATTGGACAAGTGACTGGAGTTTTACATGAGGTCTAAGGAGTAACGTTTGTCCTTGCGGAAAGTGACATACCAGCTTTGCATGCCTAGGTGAGGAGGCTTATTCGCCGTGCCATGCTCCTCTGGGAAATGTAATATGCAAATTGCCTCTTCAGAGAGGAAGAGGACTTGAACTTTATAGCACCACCTATTGGAAACTGCAATCCTCTTTTGAAGTGGCAATTTGTATATTAAATTTCCCAGAGGAGGTGAATAAGGCTCCTGACTTTGGCATGACAGAACTGGTATGTCACTTCACAAGAAGAAACATTATCCCTTGGACCCCAGTCCATGTCCTCAGTCCCCAGCCTCTCACCTAAGCCAAATCAGTTATCATGTTATAAGTTATCATGCATTGCTCTGAGGAAGGGCAATACCCCGAAACACTGTGTCTGCAAATTAAGAGTCTGACTTGGCTTTTAACCTGTGTCACATTTCAAGGGTCAATAGTGACTTGTAGGATTGCTGCTTCCAACAGGTGGCACTTTAGAGTTCAAGTCCTCTTCCTCTCTAAAAAGGCAATTTGAATATTGAGTTTTACATGTGAGATGTAACGTAGTTTGACTCTTAAGGCCCCGTCTCACATAACGAGATCAATGGCGAGATCGCTGAAACGTCATCGATTTTGTGACGCAACAACCGACCACGCCAGCGATCTCGTTACGTGTAAGACTTAGCAGCGACCAGGCCCCCGCTGCGATGTCGCTGTTCGTGCTTGAATGTCCTAGGCCATTTTTTGGTCGCTGGTGTCCCGCTGGCCAGCGCGCATCGCTGTTTGACACCGAGCGACCTCGTTAGTGACTCAGAACTCAGGGATGCAGGTGGGAGTTATCAGAATTGCTGCTGTGTGACAAGGTCCTAACGACCGCCGAGGTCGTTATACGGATCGCTGGATCGTTGCTGCGTCATTGAGTCAATCTGACTGACTGACAGCTTACTAGCGACCAATTAGCGATGCACCAGCGATCCTTACCGGGTTGTATCGTTGGGATCGCTGGTGCGTTGCTATGTGAAACGGTACCCTTAGAAAATATGATATGAGTCAGATCCATTGATAAAATGTTGTACATATGGGGCAGAGGTTAAATTCCTTTTTTAAACATATACTGTAAACCACAACCACACAAGAGAAACGATCATAAAGTCCAAGAATGATAAAAAAAAATCACATTTTATTGAGTTAATTCATAAGAATAATAGCAAGTGTAAGGTAGTATACACCAAAGTGCTATGTGCAGTACAAAAAGCACACCAAACAAACGGGACGCAGATGTATGGTCTCAAAAATACTAAAGGTATCTAGCATTGTAATATATAGGAGATGGCAAAGACACCCCCACTTGTATTACTATATTATATTTCTAAATTCCCTCAAAAATATTAGCAAGTTTGCACTGGTTAGATCACCAATATAGCAATCATTGTGGCATATAGTATAACCCACAATAGAGCCTAATGGCTCACAGTACATACCTAATGACGATCACCAGGCCGCTGAGGAGATGATGACCGGAGGGAATGGAGACACTCACAGAGCCGCGTCACCCTGACGCGCGTTACGGTGAGCCTTCGTCAGGGGCAGTAATACAAGTGGGGGTGTCTTTGCCATCTCCTATATATTACAGTGCTAGATACCTTTAGTATTTTTGAGACCATACATCTGCGTCCCGTTTGTTTTGTGTGTTTTTTGTACTGCACATAGCACTTTGGTGTATACTACCTTACACTTGCTATTATTCTTATGAATTAACTCAATAAAATTTGATATATTTTTTATCATTCTTGGACTTTATGATCGTTTCTCTTGTGTGGTTGTGGTTTATATGCTATATTGCGATCAGTCCACATATCTGTCCATTATTTGGGGTATCAATAAATGACTATATTTACATATTTTGCTCTTTATATAAATAATGATACCCATCTGTTTGCTGAGATTGTTTTTCATTCTTTCTTTTTTAACCATGTAGCTAAAGCAAAGGCACAGTGACTTTTTGGCACCCATAACTTCTGCTAGTTAAGCCCCTAACATGGCTCACTATAATAATATATGTGGTCCATAATATCCAGCATATAAAAATGTGTTTTGTTTTTTTCTTTTTCACGACACATCTGTCCTGATTAGACATGTGGACATAATTGGTAGGGAGTTTCCACGTTCCTTTATCATTCTAAGAGGAGCGCTAACGAGCAAATATTTCCTCTGTAGCTATGTTGCAAGGGAGATGAGCATCTCATGGCAATTGATTCTAGCAAAATCAGTTGTTTGCTTTGGATTTTTGGGGGTATTATAGTTGGGGGAAGCTCACATTATAAAGGATTTAGTCCGAGTTCACACCAGTGCAACAAAGACTGCATGCAGCTTTATGCGCTTGTCCTCATCTCAGACAGGTATACATAATATTATGATAGTGTAGCAACTCGGGATAAATAGATAACACGCTTAAAACTGCAACCCTGCTGGTTCCTTTATAGCAGGGTTCCCCAACTCCAGTCCTCAAGGCCCACCAACAGATCATGTTTTCAGGATTTCCTTTGTATTGCACAGGTGATGCAATTATCACCTGAGCAATACTAAGGAAATCCTGAAAACATGATCTGTTGGTGGACCTTGAGGACTAGAGTTGGGGAACCCTGCTTTACAGAACAGAAATGCTTACCCCGCAGTCCCAAGTGGTTGCTGCATGAGCGGAGATAGCCTTAACCACAGACTAGACTATGGCAACTTGGACCTATGTTGCATTTAAGGCCATCTAGCACTTCACGTTCCTCATAAAGAAACGTAAAGCAGAGCAGAGTGCAAATTACCTACAGAAAGGGAAGTGTGCTGAAATGGAAAGAGATCCCTGAGTAAGTAAAACAAACCACAAAATAAAGGATTAGGTACATACTGTTGAGAATATTCCGCCTACTTCCTGAAATGAAACAGAAGATAGGTGCAGAGTAAAGAACAAAAAGAGCTGAGAGATAAACCCTAGCTGGTCTTTCACTGACTGGCTTAAAAACTACAGCAGTATGGCTGGACATCCAAATGAGACTATCACCAGAGGTGGAAAAGTATATAAAGCTGCACCTGACAGGTGATAGAGAAGACAAATTAGTAAATAAAAGCACCTGTTAGAAACTAAGCATCCGGAGAAAAGTTATATCTACTGAAACTTGGCTGATAGAGAAGCCCATCACAACGCACAGGCTGAAGGGTTCAAACCCAAACACATTACACATGCTATATGTGATTCGTTCTATTGACCTGTGTGCGCCCAGCCAAAATTATAGTCTTCTGAACTGGCTTTTATATTTTCAAAGTATGTGCACCCAGTAAAATAAGTTGAGGCTCATGGGCGCCTGTGCTATATCTCCACAAAAGCCCCAAGCCATCATGGGTTTTTAATAGTATTGGTTACAGAGCCTGGGTGTGTCCGGCTGCACCTTAATTTTCTTGTAGAAAGTAAAGTTAAAGGCCCCAATTCATCAAGCCCAGCATTGTTCACATCAGTCCTGATGAGGGAGCATGCTGGAGTCAGAGGTGCCCGATTCATTAAGAAATTCACGTCTCTGAATGAATCAATCTTAAAAGTAGTTTTCACCTTGCATCGTATTTTACTCCAATCAGTGACTGGAGTAAGATTTGTGGTGTAAGGTAGGCCACAGTTTTTCGTGAAATAGACACCCCCTTCCTAATCAGCTGCGCCCTTTTTGACAGACCTGGCCAATCCTGGTGTGAAGACATCAAGTCTCAAAATTCTTCTGCAACCTTGCGTCGTGCAAAAATGTAGCAATTTTTCAAAAAGTTTTACACCTGATTTGTGATGCAAACACTTTTATGAATTGAGACTATAATTGTTCAAAGCAATTATCACGACAAGCAATTGCCAGTATTGATAACCTGTGTATGAGATGAATCATTCTTTAATTATCAAGCAACAAGTAATAATCAAAATTCTCTTTGGTGTTTTCATCATTACGCACCCGGTCAATGCTTGAGAACAGTTTGAATGAAGTCATATCGCACTGAAGCGGACCAACCCCCACAGGACCGGTCTGTTTACATGCAGGCATTCAGCTTGCATCATGTAAGACGTAACGTAGTTACTTATTTTTTGATATTCCCACTCTCTGTTCTTTCCTTTGCTCCTTGAAGTACTGCCACAGTGCCGCTATGGTGTGCAGTCAGTCTCCACGAAGGATGTAGAGTTGCTTGATTCCATAATCTGCTTTCATCCATGTTTAGGTGGAGATCACAAATATGTGCATGGCAGCTTTACAGTAGATACTTTTAATCAGTGGCCAACATACTCCTTTGTATTCACAAGCAAATCTATTTACATCGGAAAAGCCCCTATCCCCCCCTTTTTTTTTTTTTTCTTAACTGGAAAGTTGGAGCCATAGGGCAAGAGATAAATGAAAGTTCCTCTAAATCCATTGGATAATAGAGGCAGTGTTAAGGCTAACCACGGTGTTGAGCTAAACAGAAGGATTACTCCTGGGTTTTGCATCAGTTGTTTTCTGCCGGGTGGCCTTACTTGTCAAAAAGAAAAAAAAGAGGAGAGTGAGAGAATAATGTTTAACGGGAGAACATTCACATGGCACTTTGAGAAAAGGAGTGTATGGCTAATTCCATCAAAGCTCAGAAATCAGTCATTAATTTATTCTAACCTTCAATTGTTGGTCATTTGTGCAACATCTGGCCTTTAAGTCCCAGACTCCAAAGCAAGTGCGGGGATGTCGTGACTCGTCTTTTATAAATTGTTTCTAAATACTGGATTTTTAATAAAATTTTGATTGTCCGCTTTTTTTCCATAATAATTCTCATTTGCCACCTTGAATGTGCATAGCTATTTTTTTTTAGTGAATTCTTCATCATCTTAAACACAATCAAGTGTATGAGACTTCTAGGCAAAGAGCAAATTGATAAATTACTAATCAAAAATGTTAGAAATTGAGTTTTAATTCTAGGATCATCATTGGCTATTTAACCATTGTAAATAATATATTCATCATGATCTTGTTTTGTGTAAATTTTACAATATAGTTTTTTTATTTTTTTACTATTTCACATTTTAGCTACGATCTTGATACTATTCAAAATGTTTTGTTTCAGCCACAAGTGATTTCAGTTAATTTATCCAGATTATATGTTTACTGTTCAAAAAGTGCAAAAAGAATTATTATTATTAATAGTTTATGGTTGTAGATGACATTTATCCTGATGTATAGTGGATTAAGTTGTAGAAATAGGGCAGATACTTTTAATGCACAATTTAACCTCCCAGTGTTTTGTTTTCACAAGGGATAGTTTGTCCTTACATTTATATTGAGAAATAGCATATTTTAGGGCCATTAAATTGCTTGTCAGACGGTATTACATTTGATATGTAAGCTATACTTATATACATTATTATTCTGATGACTAATTACATTTAAAAATTAGAAAATAGATTAAGTCTATTAAAGGGAATCTGTCAGTAGTATCAACCCTCCTACGCCATCTATATGATCATGTAGGTCGTAGGAAGCTTAATAAAATGATACTTTGGTATCTGCAATCCGATTTTTTTATTCCAGTGAATTCCATGTTTCTCTTAGTATGCAAATAAGCTGTTAAGATCTATGGGCTGGACATAGATCTCCCTAAAAATCTGCCTCCAAAGCTTGTTTTAAATGAAAAGGGGGAGTTACCATTGTGAGACATGTAGTGACTGTCTGGTCTCCCTTCTACATGTCTCAAACTGGTAAAACCCCCTAATAAGCTCCAGAGGCAGATTCTCAGGGATATCGATGTCCGGCCCATAGATCTTAACATCTCATTTACATGTTAGGAAAAATCTCAATATCTCTGGAAAAAGACCTCAGATCGCAGATATCAAGGTATCATTTTATTCAACTTTCTATTACCTACACGACATTATAGACAGCTTAGGAGGGTTCATCCTACTGACAGAATCCCATTAATTGCCGTACTTCTTAAATGAGGTTAGATAAAAATAAGATCTACCCCATCCGCTAGAAACATTGTCACTATTTCAACTCTGAACTACAAACAAAATAATAAAAAACAAATTCTCATTACACACAAACCCTTTAAACATTAAAGGGGTTGTCCGTTACTAAAAAAATGTACTACAAGAAAGGAATGTTGTGAAATGAAAAAAGAATGCCCCCATCGTTCCATGACTGCCGCTCCAGTGGTGTTTCATTTGTCCTGCAGTAATGCCGGTTTGTTTATGTGCACATTACTTCTGCTTTAGCCAGTGCTTGGTTTCAGTGGTTACTTGTAGTGATGAGCGCAAGTGCTCGTTACTTGAGTTTACGTAGGGTGCTCAGTGTCACGGGTGCTCGAGTGACATGTTTAAGTTCCCGTTGCTGCATGTTTCGCAGCCACAAAACTGGCAGGCACAGTACTGCTTAAGGAATGTGCCTCTGACTGTGGAGCACCATGGACAAAGCTAATAAAATTCGGACAGTGCCCAATTCACACCACCACCACCACTCCCCTCGGTGATGTACTATTTGGGATGCTCTGCTGTCCAATGGGCCTTAAAGGGGAAGGTATCTATGGCCACATCTACAGGGGTTAAATCCAGGTACCCAGGTCAGAACTTCCTTTTCCCTCCGGCGGTCACTAGGGCAAATTTTCGTGACCGCTCGTTACGAAATGTAATTGCCCTTCTCTGCTTAGGTAATTAATAAACTGTGACCGACCTGTTCAACCCATCTAGATCTGTGTTTTCTTTGCGGGATTGGTGGGAAGGGGGGTGAAGGCACTGCTTAGGACAACACACAGGTCTCCACAGTCTTGCGGGGATTGCCTGACAAACATGGTCAATCCCCGCATGGTTTGTGGCGATGTAACAGTTGTGAAACATGCGGCCGCGGGGACTCGAGCATGTCACTCGAGCACCTCCGATACTCTATGCGTACCCGAGCACCCTAGGAAAAATCACGTAACGAGCAGTGGCGCTCACTAGTTACTTGCACATGTACATAATGTCATCACTGCAAGACAAGTGAAAGACCAGCAGGGAATAAAAAAAAAGTAAATGTATAACAAGTCCTGTTAAAGCCCTTCAATTTACAGAGCTTGTAACTGTGAGGGCATAAAATGTTAATATTTTTCTCAAATCTGTAAATCATTAAAAGGCTAAGTTTTCTATTTCGAAAAAAAGTTTACATTTTACACAGAAACATATTTTTTATTCTCTCGTTGCTTATGTAGTTTCATGATATTCCATGATGCTGTACTCCAAAATTGTCCCAGTGACCAATTGGGAGCACAGTTTAATTTCCTTATCTTGAACATATATCTTCCTGACTGACTCTTATTGTCAGGTTTTGGGGTAAAGAAGGGTTGGGCATGTTGGACTTCTTCAAAAGATTGATCATTTGCTGCTGGCAGCAATAAGCTGCTCCCAGAAATGCTAAACTCATTATTTCCTTACTGAAACATTAAAGAGGACCTTTCACCAAATTTTTCATTCTGAACTAGACACATGATGTAATAGTGGCTGCAGAGTGGTATAAAAATTTTTAGTTTTTGTTTTTATTTCGCCTCCGTATTGAGGAGATATTAGCAATCAAAGCATTTGGCACCTTGTTAGGGGCTGGCGGAACGCACCAAATAATAAAGATGGTATTTAGGTGCGCTCGCAGCCCGGGGTCCACCGTGCAGAGGTGTTAACTGCTGCTCGGTAATGGCGGACGTGATATGGTGGTTTAATAAAGGGACACACGGGGTTAACCTCACCCAGTGTGTACAGAGGTGGACTGTTACCTCACAGAGCCTCACAACCGCCAAATAATAACTGCCGTAGCCTGTTTGTACTCGCACAGCTCGGCAGTGTGAGCGCTAGCGTATAGTCACAGGACTCTGCCCCTGAGACACCTGGTTAGAGTCCCTCTAGACACGCTAGTGCTCGGCACCACAGGACTCTGCCCCTGAGACACCTGGTTAGAGTCCCTCTAGACACGCTAGTGCTCGGCACCACGGCTGCGGTGCCAGCAGGACAATAGCTGGAGGAAACGCGCACTCAGTGTAGACTGCACCGCTTTGGCGGACGCCACTAACCTCCCTGACTAGGGCATGGAAAACGCATGACTTGCACACGGCGCCGCACTGGCAGTTGCAGCCACTTACTGCGGTATTATACTGAGTTGCCTTGTGCTGAAGGGCACAATATGGCGCTAAGAAGAGTGCTGTGACTTGGAGCACAGTGGCGTGAGCACAGCCACCTTTTGGCACTGACTCGAACTCCGAATCCCTAACGGCAAGCACAACCAAGGGTAGGGGTTTCCAATGAGTCAGTCACCAGATACATGCATCCATTATCATACACACCATGAGTATTAGAGTCTATACTAGCGCATGGCCGTGAGGCCATGCGGCTCTTATATAGCAGTGTCCTTCCGGGACCTTCCTGATGGTCCAATCCGAGCTGGAGAAGGACCTGAGCATGTGACCTCCGATCTCCAATGAGAGATCGTCCCAAGAGCATGCTCAGTGGACCGAAAGGAGGACTTAGTCCCTGGAGTAGCTCGCTGCTGACCAGCATGCGTTGCTATAGCTGGACCAGAGGTGGCAGCAGCAACCAAACCTACAGAGCTGGTCTGAGCAGAACGCCTGGATCAACGAATCTGCTGAGCAGCCTCCTCTGTGGCCGGAGAGGAATGGGAGACTGCAGAATGCAAGGCTCGAGATTCCTGCTGTGCAGCTACAGAAACCCGACGCCTAACATACCTAATGAGTTAACCTTTGTTAAGTCCAAGTGGGAGTTATCAGATAGTTTTCACTGTGGGTGTGTACTTCTTCTTGTATGAGCTGCAACTGATAACACCCACATGGACTTAACAAATGTTAACTCATTAGGTACCAATATTTGATTACTGATATCTCTGCAACAGAGACACGAAATAAAAAAAATAAAAACTTTTTGTTTCCACTTTGCAGCCACTATTACATTGTGTGTCATGCTCAACATGAAAAAAATTCGTTAAAGGTCCTTATTAAAATAACAGGTCGATGAGGCATTTGGCAACAAACTCAGTTTGCCTAACAGCTATCTAATGGTTAGGCTAAGGGGAATGTATCATCAGAAAATTACCTATTGTTTAAATAAGGTATTTGTGTTACATGTATTTAAAAATAAATGTGGCGATGTTTTTTTCCCATATTATGATTTCTATAATGAAAAAAAAAGTAATCTTGCAATTTTCACACTGGCTATTGGAGGGGTTTATAGACTCACACTTCCTGCCCTTTTAGGAAGAGTTTACAGCAGGTTCTTTATTATGAGAGTCAGGATTACAATGACTGGTAACACATCTATATACAGTTTATGACCCAGGATTCACCATTAACAATAGTTGATTTCTCAACTGACCCTGCTCTCCCTTCACAATGACCTCTGCCCAGGCTCATTTGAAATTTCAGTACAAAAGATAGAGTTGGGAAGTGACCATTGTGGGCTATGTACATGTGTTATTTCCTGAAACAATAGGATGTATAAAAAAGCTCTAGTGGTGATTGTGGAAATTGCTAAATTATTTTATTGGTGAATATTTGATACTCGATCTACTGTTGTTAACAGGATAATTGATTAGCCTGCTTTTACATTTACCGTGTTTTTGCGGGTCGATTTTGCTGCCCCAATAGATTCCTATGGAGCCGCAAAATCGGCTCGCAAAAATTACACTGTGTGCCATATGGCCATGGGGGCCGTCTTTGCGGCCTTGATAAAAGATCGAGCTTGCTCGATCTTTCGATCTTTTATACGGCGTACAGACACGGCCCCCATTGAAAAACAATGGGAAAGCAAAAACAAACGGAATTTTGTTTTTGCGGCACACCGTGACTTCTGGTTTTGCGGTAAGCCGTTTTTTTCCCCAATACTATTTCAGTAGTATTGGAAAAAATAAAAAACGGCGATCCGCAAGCTTTTTTGCGGCAGCCCAGAAAAATTTTAGCAATACGGGCCACAAAAAATGCGGTAAGTGTAAAAGTAGCCTTAGACAGATGCCAATTCTGCAAGTGGTCAAAACTGTAAAGTGACCATTCATTTTTTCCCTGGTCCTTCTGGTTGAGAAATAGGCTCATTCCTTTGATTGCCACACTTAAAGGGAGTTTGTTTTCCCAAAATTACAGTATGAACTAAGCAGATAGTCATATATATGATATAGCCCCTAAAAATAAAATCACAACCTTTGTTCTGCATAAACTGAAGTTTAAATATATTAATTACTGTGCTCGGTGCACCAAACTATCCACAAGTTTTGCTTGCCCCTCTTCTTTCATTAGTGATTGCCAGCGCTGATTTGCCTGAGCTTTCTTTGCTCCAGACAAGCCACTGGACAAATCAGTGCACTGAGCCTCTTGGCCACACCAAGGGTGCACAGAGCACCCTAATTACTGTATTTGATTAAACTTCAGTTTCTGCTGAAGTGAGCGACTAGAACACTAAATGTCTGTTTTTTTTTTTTCTTTTACGGCGATTTCCCCTACAAGTCTACGTGCTTAGTTTACGGCGATTTCCCCTACAAGTCTACGTACTTAGTTTATAATGTCAGTTTCTGTTGAAAGACACATTGCGACCCGCCATCATAACACAGTAAATATAATTTTACATTTCTAATGTATAGTCACAATACCTGTAGACCTCAACTCCTTCTGCCTTCCATGTCTGCGATCTGTGCCCCGTTTTCTTAATGTCCAAAGTTGCTGTTGCAAAAACATGGGGAGTACCGTACCACGTCTGAACGAGGTCTTCCCTGCCTTTTTCTACCCCAGAATGGACCCAGCAACATAATCATCAAAGGAAACATTTAGCACCGCACTCCTCAGGTTTCTACAGTGGACATTGTGGGCACAAAGGTCAACGATCTCCGATAGGGGAAAAGTGGCAGAAAAGTGGAGGCCATTACTTGTAATATTTACTGTGTGGGTGGGAGGGTGTAGCTTTAATACTAAAATATACTTAAAAAGTACTTGTGATATACAGACATCACCAATAAAATATCTACTTCTGCATCTTCTATTCAACACCTATCTCTTGGCACTTGGCTAAATCACTTACATGTTACATATGACTGGTGTAAAACAATAGGTCATTAACATGAAGGTAATAGATATGAATGTAGAGTCCTCCATGTTCTGCTCCAATATATTTGTAGGTAGCACATTGCCATCCCTGCCGAGATTTGTGTTAAGTGCCATTTACATAAACATAAACCTAGTATGGCGGCGTTGTAAGGCGATTCAGAATGCACACATAGGACATGTTTTATCAGGGTGGTCGGGAGATGAGTGACTTTTTTTTCCCATTTTAACAGCTTGTGAAATGCGATGTTTGAAATGTTTCTTTGAGAGAGAGCAGATTATGACTTGCATAGTGACTCTTAGCAGCCTTCTGGGAAATGAGCTGTTGACATTCTTTTGGGTCATCATCCAAGATAAGAGGGCAGCCACAAGGATTTAGCAGATAAATTCATCCCAAAAAAACGACTTTTATCCATTTAACTGCAAACTTGGAGACGTGTAGGATGTGGCATTAATGTAGTCTTTATAACCCATCAAAGTAAGCCTTGTGTATAATAAAAAAAATCAAATGTGCAGAGTAATAACTTGCGGAGGTCTTCTGAGAGGTAGCGCGTTATTTACATAATTCCGAAGCATAAACCAATCTTGCCAGGAGTCTCCTTCCCTTCTGTAGTACCGAGATGTTATTTGTTTAAAAAAAAAATTGTCGGAAAATATGTGTTTCTTCTCCTGTTCGTCGCCAGGTTCTTAATAAATATTCAAATTTCAATTAATTGCTTTATCACGGGATTCTGGAAGAATCCTGAGCGCCTTAAGACGGCACATTCAGACCCATTACCTTCCAATTTAGTTCACTTGCAGTTTTATTCTTCAACTTTTGAATTCATGTCTTAAGGAGGTCACAGCAGAAGCCGATAAATTGGTGTAATTTTTCCCTTATAAATGGGCAGTGAAAAAACTTTGTGACTTACACTATAGTGATACTATAGGCCCAACCATTCAGGAAAGGTTCCCACAATGCCTTGTGCAGCCCAGGAGCTAGCAAACACCCCGCTGCGTTAAAAAACTCCCCAAAAGACAAAAGCACAATGAAATCGAAAAGCTTACCACCGGCAGCTTTCAAAACGACAAACGAACCAAACTATACATCTCCACCACTCCAGTTTGGTCAGAATGCTAATGAGCTCGCTCTGATCTTTACTTGGCTTCCCGTGTTTTCTACATCTTCAAGGACCACATGGCGCTAGCAAAATAAAGACAACTAAATGAGAATTTCGAATGCTTTTTGTGTCCGGGCCCTTTGACGCACACTTCGGCTATTCTGCATTAAGGAAAAAAAAAATAAAGAATGCAACGGGGGGTTGCGTCTCAACGCTTCCAACTAAGGGACATTTTGACAAAAGTAAATTAGTGTGGTGAGGAAAATATGAGCGAAATTCTGATTAATTTCCACTTCATCATATCAATGACACCTTCAGCCTCGCTCACGCTCTCCTCAGAAGAGATCGAGATAAAAGATGAATGAGGTTGTTATTCACAATGAATGGCTGGTGAGATTTTTTTTTTTTTTTTTTAAATGGCCACATTGGACATAAAAGGCACTAGGAAGTACTCTGCATTAGCAGTTCAGATCACTAGTTAATGGGATGATGTCTTTTTTAGCTTTTGTCACGAGATTATTCGAAAGGATGGGATTCTGTGTCCATCATTTCATACCATTAAGTGCCTGTTGAGCCCAAGTGCTAAAATGCAGGTTTCTGGGTATTGTTTCTCATGCAAAGTATAGGCCGCTGTGGAGTGACACTGTCTGTGCCGGTAGCAGGTGATCTGGTAGAGATGCACTATATTTATCGAAAGGATTCCGCCTTGTACAACTGGGACCACAACTCTGCAGCATTACTTATTTATTTTCTAGACCGCTCTAAAATTATTAATTGGCTACACTGTATTTTCATGTGACCCAAGGTCGTGGTAGGCAGTAACCCGAATGTTCAATATACAAGCAGCTGTAGAAAAATGCAGTTGTGGATGGTCTTCGTTTAATCTTGGATATCGCCATACCCTGTTTTGGGCGCGTTGTAACACAAACAACACGAATGAATTGTAATAGAGGATAAACAGTAAATGTGAGAATGCTTATGGCAGATAAACTGGCCTCATATACTCAGTATTACACCTGTTTGTGCCATAATCTAGCACAGTGGTGGCCAAACGGTTGATCACTATGACTATTAGACCTCACAGCAAGAAGCACTAGATCTTTGTGTTTTCCTGCTGGCTTCTTCACAGAAGTAGGAATATGCCTCCTCGTAACTTTGTGTTTCATTGTAACTGTTAACATAACCATAAGGATTTGTGATGTTGGAGTGCCATTAGCTTGTGTTTCTCATACACACCCTTATAGCAAATATGTACTTTTTTGCAAGGCACAGAAGAAAAATAGCAAAGGCCATATGCCAATGATAAAAGTGTAAAGCCTTCCTCCCCCGTTATAGCTGGGGCTGAACAATTGTTTAACCAACAGCTGTCTCTCCCATGTCCACAATACACAGGAATGGTTGGTCCAGCCGATCGCTCCTGTGTTGTCTGTGATAGAGCCGTTGCCAGTCTGCTCTGACGGTGACCTATCTCCTGGAGAAATCGGACTTGCACCATAAATCGGACTCGTTGGATACTTCTCTTCCCCGTCGTTGTGAACTGGGGGCCCTCATGAATGCTAGACTGTTGGCCGATTTAGGCCAACATAAATCTGTATATGGGGGCCCTAAGAAGTAGCTAATTGTGCTACTATCACTAGTCTGCTGACATTGGAGCAAGCTTAATAAAATTACAATATTGTCCTCACTGTTTCACATGTGTCTGTGCCTGATCCCATAAGGATTCCCTCAGTCCCTCAGGATCTGCAGTAAGTAGACTCCATCCTAGAGATGATTGGCAGCTCCTGATTTGGTTGATGTAGAGTTTGTTACTCCAGATCTGGCAAATGTACAATGTATTTTCTCCCTAATATATTTAACCTTTAATTAGTTTCGTGGGGTTCATCCATTGGACCCCAAGCGAGTTTGTCTTCGTCATATTTCCGTAAGTATGGAAGGTAGGTAGCCATCCGTTTTGGTAGCTTCCACGCTCAGGCGCCCTTCCCTCCTCAGTGCATCGCTAGTCGCAGTGTCGACCACACGTGCCACAGCGAGGTGCGCGCAACTAATAGTGTAAGTATTTTAGCACGACTCACGACTGAAGTTGCCAGTCATCCTGTTTATTTTGATTCACTAGATAACCTTTCCATAAACTATTTTTTGCCTCCCACAATGGCAATTTATGATCTAACCTTTTAGGACATGTGAAATCTAACACAGTGTATTCTTCCACAGCGACACCATGTCAATATTCAGTCATATTGGGTTACACATGATGGCTCTTCCTTTATGTCGAGTTTTTGTCAAGGCCTCAAGTCATATGAGGTTACTTCAGTATTATCTCTGACGTTTATTATAAATACAATATTCTCACAAATAAACTTTTCCTGTACACAAAAAAACTATCACAGGCAGCAAGACAGAGTCCTGTAAATGCACATTGTCTCCTGGCTGGTCAAGTGATGTGATGTAAGAGTTCTGCTGGGTTCAGATATGTAGCTGCAGCTTCATCCCCCTCCTCTCCTTATTCTATTTACTTCTTTACAACAGATTCATACAATTTATGAGGATTGGTAAACATTTATAATGAGCCTGCAGGAAAAAAGAGAGCTACATACAACCACATATACTACCAATTTAAGCTACAAAAGTGTTTTTATTATCTGCCCCTAAACTACTACTTCTTTGTTATCCATGCACCTGCCTTTAAAGGTGTTGTCCATTTCTAAAAAGATGAAAACAAAAGTAAAACAACTTCTAATGTAGAAAAATAATTAAAAAAATTATTACTCTATTACTCAACTTTTTCCCAATGATCGAGCACTAAGGCTGTAGTAGACCTCCGGGTCTTTGCTTACCAGCGGTGGGCATGCGTCCACTGCACCATCGGTGATACCATAGAATATGGAACATGTCCTCAGTGGCCACTAATTTCCTGCACTGGTGTCATGCCGGCGATGTCAGATCATCAGTGCTGGATCATTAGGGCAAAAGAACAGTTATGTTTTTTTGTTATGTTTTTATTTCACAAACGACCATTTTTGTGCACATAATTCACATATTTAGAGGATATTTTTGGTTATCTTTTAAGAAAATTACTTTGGGAATGCATTTAAAATATTCAAGCATTTTATACAATTATTCAATTATCAAAATAAGATAGCCAAAGAAATACACGTATTTCACATGAAACTGACTAAGATAATGATGTGTGCACTATGCTGGGTCCTGGATCAGTCCGGCTGACTGAACCTTCATTACTCCGGGTAACATTGCTTGAATGCATTTACATAATCCCGTAATGGCGATGTCTTGACCTGACCTTACATTAGCCTGTGTGGTCAAAATTGCTTCTGCTGCAAGTTCCATCATGTTTGCAGAGAGCGGAGTAATGCAGTAAAGGGTCACCTATCGGTGCTCGGAGCTGCTTATTAGCATAAGGAGTACAATCCAGAATTTTATTTATTTCATTAAAATACAAGCATGGCTGCTATAGTCATCATTGCGGTTTTCACCCTGACATGGGATATCCGCACAGAAAGTGCCCAGGAGGTTCTGTACGCGTTTCGAGTGTTATGCGCTCTTAGACTCAGACTCATTAATGAAATAAAGAAAATTCTGGATTTTACTCCTTGAGCTGGACTTTCCTTTTTCTATGAAGTATTCCAAGACGTCCAAGTGGAGACGTGTCCTTGCTCGGACCTTGCAGCAGCATCAATGAGGGGTGAGCTGAACTAAATCCTTTTTTCTCCAATGTGTATTATTATTAGCACATAATTATTAACGGCAATTAGGTGTTCCTAAATCCCCAAATGTTATGTTTAGTCTCTAAGAACTTATAAAATCTGCAATATTCTCTAAACCGCTGCCATTCTAAGTTTGGTTACAAGAATTGTAAAAAATTTGCTATTTCAGGCCCCAAATTACCAGTTACATTTTTGAAAGGTTTATGGCCGATTTTGGCAATCAGATTTCTTGTCATGCGTTCTTTCTTCCTCTACATCTGCCATTTAGAATAAAAAAAAATTCTATTTTACAAAGTTTTGAGAAATAAAGTAAAAATTCTTGATTCTTTTCTGCACCATTTCCATTTGGTAGAAGCACAAAATTGCCTTTTCTTCCCCCTTCTTTTGCTAAACAGCCAGAATGCAGCCTCCTTTTTTATTTTTTGAGTAACAAGATGGCTCGACCACTATAGCCTACTCCAAGTAATTAAATCAATCCTTTGTACTTACCATATTCTCCTCTAGTGATGGTACGAGATCTGATTATATGCTTCATGCATATTCAAAGTGAGCTACTGACAGCTCTTTAATGAGCTCTTACTTAATCAGGGTGAACAATGTTCATCTTGTGTTTTTGTTTTTTTTTTCTTTCTTCATCATTCTTCTTACAGATGAGCTTGAGGAACATTTGGGGACTAAAATGAAACATTCCACATTAATTTACAATATGTGTAAAAGTATATATGCCGGGTATTGAATGGCATTTGTGTGGTGTAAATTCCATTTCTATTTGATAGTTGGATGGATAAATTGGATTACTAATATTGGATTAATTAACAAATGGGTGAAGTAGAATTGATAAAATGTTAACTATGATAGAGACTTCTGGGGAAATAATAGGAGGCTTCTTTAACTACGGTAGTTATTAAATGCAAAATTAATTTGATTAAAACTCTCTCCGCTCGCTAGAAGACACCACCAGACTGACGCGGCTGACTTGGGCTCCTTGACTTATGACTTCCTGAAATCTTAGGCTGTAGACCTGCAGATTATGACATCATGACTAAGGGCCCCGTTACAAGCTTCAATGTCCCAGCGATCCCACCAACGATCCGATGTGGATGGGATCGCTAGGACATAGTTAGCTGATCGCTGGTGAGCTGTCACATAGCGATCAGGACCAGCGAGCATGCTGGTATCCAGGGTAAACAGTATCTAAGCGCTGCGCGGCTCTTAGTTACCCGCTGTTTACCCTGGATACCAGCTCCCAGCTTCTGCTTTATGGCGCTGGCAGCTCGCTGATCGTTGGTCTCTCGCTGTCACACGCAGCGATGTGTGCTGCTCAGCGGGAGGCCAACGATAGATTTATGGCCCAGACCATTAGGCAACGATTAACGATCAGTCAACTGATCATTGCTACGTGTCCCACGCAACGATGTCATTTCGACATCGCTGCAACGTCACCAAACTGGTGACGTTGCAACGATCTCGTTCACAATATCGTTGCATGTAACGGGGCGTTAAAGAAAGACTGCAGTTGAAATTTAGCCCCCAATTTTATGTAATATGGCACTTGAAAGGGCATCACACAACTTTAAGATACATTTACAAAAGATTGTTTGTAGTTTTTACCATTGAAGTACAAAGGTTTACTTAAAAACTGTAGACACAAATTGAAGGATACTTTTTATCAAGAATATTTTAAAAGCTTAAAGAGTAATCATCATTTTAATTTTTTTATATCAATAGTACAGGTGACTGAAAATCAGAATCTATGTAATAGATCTCATTAGCTAAATCTGCTTCTTTCTCCTCCTGGACTGATCATTCATTCTCAAAATATTCAATTCTCAAATAAAATCTGTCGTCCGTGAATACAGATGTTTCCCGTTGGTGAGATAGGAGATGACAGTTGGTGCTCATAATGGTCTATGGAGAACTGTAACTGTGGTGTCAGAATGTCTGTCTGCCTCTAGCTCCTCACCCCTCTCCATAGAATGTTATCAGCACCAACGGTCATCTTCCTCAGTAATGTGAACATCTGTCAGCATTGAATAGACTTAACACATGAATTGAGAATGAGTGATCAGTGCAGGAAGAGAGAGAATCAGATTTCTCTAATAAAATCTATCACAAAGTTGGTTATTTTCATGCGTACTATTGATTTATGAAATCAAAAAACTATTATTGCTCTTTAAGTTTCATTTTGCATGCATTGTAGCAAAGAAATGGTTACTGTAGAGAATGTGTCTCTTATATGTATGTTTATATATGTGTGTGTATATGTATGTATGTATGTGTGTGTATATATATGTATGTGTATATATATATATATATATATATATATATTTATAGAGATATCTGTAGATATATATATGTGTGTGTAGATATATAGAGTAAAGGCCTCTAAATCAGTAAAGAGTGCAAAAGCGCAGTAGAGAGGACGATGGGTTTTTAGTGCAGTAACTCAGAATTTTGCTGTTCAAGCAACTGATCACATCGATCTGGGCTCAAATTAGTTTTTTTTTTTCCAATAAAATACAGTATTAGATATGTCTTTAGATACATACCGTACTTACTGGTTTTGATGCCAGTTTGGACTGGAGACTGGGTGATACTATAGATAGCCATACACATTAGTCGAATCACACCAGTTATCTGGCGAGATAGGCAGGGGGGCAGCCTGGTTGTCACCAGATTGAGACATCAAGGGAACAGACATGTTTTTTTTACTGTGCCCGATTCCATGTTTCCCCCAGGAGATGAGCGCTGCCAGCATACCTGGCAGCCCTCCGTCCCACGCTTCTTATGGCCGTTAACACGAATGCCTGTCTGATACTGGCGCATGCTTTATGAAGGAGTCCCCAATTGCTAGATTGTTCTACACTGTCACATTTGTACCTCGATCACACTATTGTTAGCGCCATACACCGACCACCTATGTCTGTGGAGCCACTGTAGACCTCTCCCAACGTCTGATCCGGTATCGGAGAAGTTGAGTTTTTATTCTGTCTGAATCTATTGGTTTTTTCGTTATACGGCTGTCAGACGTTCATGTTATTTTGGTTCCATAGAATCTGAATGTGTTTGGTCAAGTGCAAGTAATTGGGGATTTGTTCATTGTAAAATACCGTCCAATGGTAGGTTCAAAAGTGACTGATAGGCGGGATTTTCCCTCCATATTTGCTGGTGGTGAGTCCACAATGTATTACAGTAGCAGCAAATTGGATGAATTTTGTTAAAATCTATCAAAAATATCATCCATACACTGCCGGAAAAAAAAATTCAGCAGACATTGACCTGCATTGCAGAGTTTAATCCAAAGTATTTCTATTTTTGCTGTGGATTTCACTCTCTGTGATGCCTAGGATGACATTTTAAGCAAATTTCCATTAAATTTACAAATAATCTGAATGCAACACAGACCTGAAGTTGAATTTATAGTTGAATATTCTCCAGTCAAATTGAAGACTACCGGTGACGGTTTATGTCTATCATGTGACGGATCTGTCCTCTGCGTGAATTTCTTTTGTGTTTCAATTAACTAATAGAAAATGGAATTCCTAACGGGGAACATACAATAGCTAGAGATACAGGAATACCGCAGCAAATCACTTTCTTAAAGGGAATGCTTAGCAGAAAATGACCTTCTGTTTTAATTAAAGTTCTTATATTAAAGGGGTTGTCCACTACTCGGACAACCCCTTCTGAATCCCTATGTCCCCCCACCTCAGTAAAATAATAACACTTATTCTCACATCCGTTGCCTGCACCGTTCCAGCAGTGTTGTTTGGCACTTCCTCTTCCGGGATTACATTACATTAGCCTCAGGGATCGCATGACATAATCAGTGCTGCCTTCACTTTCCTCATTCTTATGACAAATCAGACATCCAGAGAAAATGAGCGAGCAGCCACAGCTTTTTCTTCCGTATGTCAATTATGTCTCAAGGAGAGGAGACTAAGGGCCCCATCACACACAGCGAGATCGCTGATTTTGTGACGCATCAGCCATCTCTCCAGCGATATCGCTGTGTGTGACAGGGATCAGCGACCAGCCCCCCTGCCAGGTATCGATGATCGTGCAGGATCGTCCTGGGCCATTTTTTGATCGTTGGTCTCCCGCTGGCCAGCACGCATCGCTGCGTGTGGCAGCGAGAGACCAGCGACGCTGGTTTCCAACGTAAACATTGGGTAACTAAGAGCCGCGCGGCTCTTGGGTACCCGCTGTTTACCCTAGATACCAGCACACGCTGGTATCTAGGGTAAACAGCGGGTATCCAAGAGCCGCGCGGCTGTTAGTTACCTGATGTTTACGTTGGAAACCAGCATGCACACTGGTCCTGATCGCTGGATGGGCTGCCTATGTGACGGCTCACCAGCGATCAGCCTAGCGATGTCCCAGCGATCCCATCCATGTCGGATCGTTGGTGGGATCACTGGGATATCGTTGTGTGACGGGACCTTAAAGCTCTGATTGACCGCAGGGATTGTGTGACATAAGAATGTCATATTATCTCCAGGAGGGCCAGTGCAAACACTGATGGAATGGTTTCGACAACGGAGGTGAGTTTATTGTTATAATAATAATAAATAATAATAATCTTTATTTTTATATAGCGCTAACATATTCCGCAGCGCTTTACAGTTTGCACACATCATCATCACTGTCCCAGATGGGGCTCACAATCTAAATTCCCTATCAGTATGTCTTTGGAATGTGGGAGGAAACCGGAGTGCCCGGAGGAAACCCACGCAAACACGGGGAGAACATACAAACTCCTTGCAGATGTTGTCCTTGGTGGGATTCGACATAACCACTGAGCCACCGTGCCGCCCAGTACCCAGTATAACCCCAGTTATAATTTTACTGGGGTACACATATTGATTCTAAAGGGGTTGTCTGAGTAGTGGACAACCCTTTTAAATCTTTTTTTTTTTTTTTTTTTTATAATGTTGACCATGGCTTGGGGGTTTTTTAATGTCGCAATGTGCATTATAAAATAGAATTTTAGAATAAATAATAGAATAACAAATAGAATAATTTTTTTTCTTTTAGAATGTATGCAATTTTCACACTGATCCCTGGGGCTATATTGGACTCACAATCCCTGTTCTTTCTCAAATATTTCTTAGCATTTTAGTTATCATCAGAGGCAGGATAACACAGATGACTATACAAATGACTATACAAAGCTGATCACACGGGATACACTAATCACATGAGGTGATATCACAGCTCTCTCTGCTACCTCTCCCATCACTATGATTTTTGTACACATTTATTAGATGCTTTAATACAAAAGATAGTTGCTTCTAATGTACGTGTGCATTTTCTGGAAGAACAGGAAGTTATTTTGTTGAATATCCCCTGTAAAAAAATTTTATACTGATTGTGATGTAAAGAAATAAAACGTACAGTACACACGTTAAAAACCAAATTTAGATTTAAACTTTAGGTTATTCTGAACCTGTCAAAGACTGAACTCCTTGTGTTTCCTCCCTCTACTAATGTACCTATACCCGACATTGCCATTTCTGTGTGTGGTTCCACTATTACTCCCCAGCAACATGCCCGCGGTCTTGGGGTCATACTTGACTCCGAGCTTTCCTTTGTCCCCCACATTCGATCACTGGCTCGCTCTTGTCATCTGCACCTCAAAAACATTTCTAGAATTCGACCTTTTCTTACTTTTGACTCCGCAAAAACGCTTACTGTTTCTCTTATTCATTCTCGTCTCGACTATTGTAACTCTCTTCTAATCGGTCTCCCTCTTACCAAACTCTCCCCTCTCCAATCTGTCTTGAATGCTGCTGCCAGGATCATATTCCTCACCAATCGTTACACCGATGCCTCTACCTTGTGCCAGTCATTACACTGGCTACCCATCCACTCCAGAAATCAGTATAAACTTATTACCCTCACCCACAAAGCCCTCCATGGCTCAGCACCACCCTACATCTCCTCCCTTGTTTCAGTATACCATCTTACACGCACCCTCCGTTCTGCTGATGACCTGAGGTTAGCATCCTCAATAATCAGAACCTCCCACTCCCGTCTCCAAGACTTTTCACGTGCTGCGCCAATTCTTTGGAATTCACTTCCCAGGTCAATACGATTTGTCCCCAATCCCCACAATTTTATGCGTGCCCTGAAAACGCATTTATTCAGACTGGCCTACCGCCTCAACACATTAACCTAATCTATCCCGTGTGGCACAGCCAAAAGTTTTACCATAACCAGGTTCCCCACATCATGTTCCCACATGCTGTATGCATCCATTAGCCCTCTGTGTCTGTACTGTTACACACTTAACATTATGGTTGGTCCATACAATCAAGGCAACTGTTACCACCCACCTTTCTTGTCTACCTTTTTCCTCATAGATTGTAAGCTTGCGAGCAGGGCCCTCATTCCTCTTGGTATTTGTTATAATCTATGTGATTATTGTTATGCTGTAATGTCTATTGTCTGTACAAGTCCCCTCTGAAATGTAAAGTGCTGCGGAATATGTTGGCGCTATAGAAATAAAATTTATTATTATTATTATTTTCAAATAGCAAATTCCCTTTACAGGAATTTTCTCGGGATTATGAGCTCTTTTTAAGTAGAAACCCTTAAGCCCGAGTTCTCTGATCCTGTTCTCATTCAGGGAAGCCATTAGATCATTTTCCTGCCACTGACGACATTTTGCAGCATCCAGTCGAGAGCACAATTTGTGCTCGTGATATAGTCCTGTCCGTAAACTGCCTTGTCTGCTCTCGGGGACACGATTGCGCTTGCTCTGATGTTTGATGGACACCGTGATACAGTTGCTTTCCGTACAGAACACATGTTTACCTCATGTAGAGATTTTATTAATTGTTCTGCGCCTCGTCCTTTTATGCGGCCAGCATTGTTTGTTCATCAGAGCGTCTGTCAAGTAAAGGTCATCAACACTTTTCACCACGGACCTCTCCATCAGTATCTCCAACTACTAATGAGAGGTTAGAGCCGAGGATGTGCACTGGGGAGTTACAGTCAATTAATATTTGCACAGACGTAAAAATTCCCATCAGTCTGAGAAGTGAGTCGTGTATTTCTGGATTTTCTTTTCTAATAGTCCATTTCTCGCTGTTGGGAGTTCAGATTCTCCCAGATGGTTCCCTACAGATGCAAACTACATTATGTTGATAATGGGTAATGGGGTTTTTATTTATCATTGTTAAGTTTTTTTTTATTATTCCATGCATTTTGCCTTTCTGAGCTTGAGATCTATGTCTACAAGTTGAAAAGTCTCATAACCAGCGCCATGATACGAACGCCGTTTGGTAAACCTTTACTGATCTGCAGTTTAATTGCCTGTTTACACAGGAAGACTAAAGCAAACGATCCCCACTGACTAATCTGTAATAGATTGCTCAGTATGCACAGGCCTCCTTAGTTCTCGGCAGCACACATCCTGTTTACACAGGATGATGAGTTGCCATTACCTGATGAACAAGTGTTTTGCTCCTTCATTGGGTGATCTGCAGCATCTTTACACTGCAGAGATAATCCGGAAACTAGTGTTTTTTAGGAGCGCTAGTTCAAGATTATCTTGTAGTATATACATTAGTGTGACACGTCCTAGTGTGATCCAGTTTTTTTTTTTTTATTGGACAACTTTCGGATCCATTGAGTAGAAGTGATGTTCTCACCCATGCGTTAAAATCACAGATCCAAGAGTGAGATCAGTGTGACTATTCTGATCCAATTTTGTAGATCAAACTCAGCCATTAAAGGGGCTGTCCACTACTAGGACAATCCCTTCTCATCCTGAATGTTTGGCGCTGATAAAATAAAAACACCTATACTTGCCTCCTGTGGCCGGCACCGTTTCTTGTGGTTATGTCACGCGAGTCCTGCGCCCAATCAGGGTCACTGTCCCCACCTTCGGCCACTCGCTTCCTCCTGGTTACTTATAACTCTGAAGGCGGGGAGAGTGAGGCCAGTGCTGATTGAGTCAGGGCTCTTGTGGCATAATGTCATGTGAGCCCTGGGAACGCGAGTGCCGACACTGGAGGTGAGTAGAAGTGTAATTATTCAGAATGAGAAATGCAGATACAACTAGGATAACGCACGAGAAAAAAATCTGTCCATTTCTCTTGGATGACCGCACTAACTCATGTGTGTGAGTCCTGCCTTGGACAGGTTTTGCATTTCCTAATGTAGGATTGGAGTGACTGCAGTGCTGTATTCACAATTCTGCTGCTTGCTACTGAAATTAGTTGGCTGTTTGGCAAAAGTCATGCCCGTAATAATGTTTCCGTTACAAGGAAATCAGAGAGAAAATCTGAAATCGTAGACCTGCAGTCCAAAGTATGCTGTAAGGATGTGGGGGATAAGATGTTGTAGTAGTGACTTCACCTGACGAGAACTGGGGTTAAGGTGAGAGAAGTGTTCATTACTGTGTCATATGGTCTAAGGTATGTCTTAAGGTATTGTTAGGTTTAAACATGGTGTAAAGACACAGAGATACCTCGAATATAAGGGGTTGTCTCAAGCAGATGGCTTAATTTTAGTCCAACTTCTCTGAACCCAACTATTATTATTCTTCAACTAAGCATATCAGGACAGAACGGCACATTACATGGGGACTATTAAAATGGACTGCCAACAGTGTAATGCTTGGATAGACCGGGTCCATTGAAACACCAGAAACAAAAACAATTCCCTAAAATATAGCTTTTAATTCAATCACTAAAAACATTAGTAGGAATGACTAAAGCAGGAGGGGAGGGATAGGGGACAAATAGTTATAATGGATAGCTGAAATACTATTTTGTTTCTAATCAGTTATACCAAATTAAGGGCCACAGGCTGAATCGCCCTAGTCCACCCTATTTCAGCCCTTCCTAACCGCGGAGGTTGGCACCCTAGTTGTTGACGATGTGGCGCCCCCGCTCAACGTCGGTATCCCTAATAATCCCTAAACCTCCCTAAGTACACATTTTTTTGCACATGATTTCTTGGCAGATTCCTCTTGTAGTGGGGAGATTAACCCTATTTGAGCTATTATACTCGGTTGGTCTACACTTTGTATGCATTACTATTGGAATGGGAATTATATTTGAGGTGAATTTGTTAGCCTCATTTTTTCATCTATAACCTGGATAAGATAGCACAATTATTATGCAATCTTTTTGATGTGCAGAGAGTGTATCAGAGGTGGATTGTGTCTCCTAGTGAAATAGGGTGATAAAATACCCCTACTTCTAAAATTATGGTCGCTGCATGTGCAACACAAGATTCATTTTTCTGCCTTTAATGTGCAATTTTTTTGACTATCAATTGTGCTATTTATTGAATTTTCTTGTAGTCGTTTTTCACTGACTTTATTATCTGATATTTGGGTCTGTTTTTTGCAGCTTATTAGTACTCTTGTAACTACGAGATAAGCTTTACCTAAAGCTGCATTTTTTTGATACCCCCTATTTTTTCCTTCCTTCTTTTTATTACGAGATAAGTTTACATTGTGGGGTATCTATACTATCAGAACTACTACGAGATAAGTTCACAGCACATTAGTATTATCTATGAGACTATTTATGTCTCTTTAAACAATTTTTTTCGGTATTATATGTGTGTGTGTGTGTATAATTTTTTGTGTCCTTTTTTGTATACTTAGGGAGGTTTAGGGATTATTAGGGATACCGACGTTGAGCGGGGGCGCCATATCGTCAACAACTAGGGTGCCAACCTCCGCGGTTAGGAAGGGCTGAAATAGGGTGGACTAGGGCGATTCAGCCTGTGGCCCTTAATTTGGTATAACTGATTAGAAACAAAATAGTATTTCAGCTATCCATTATAACTATTTGTCCCCTATCCCTCCCCTCCTGTTTTAGTCATTCCTACTAATGTTTTTAGTGATTGAATTAAAAGCTATATTTTAGGGAATTGTTTTTGTTTCTGGTGTTTCAATTGACTTTATAATTCCATCAAAAATATATTTTTTTGAGGTCTGTTTTTTTTATAGACCGGGTCCGGCAAAGGGGGGAGAGTCTTTTATATTTTATTTTTTGGCTCATACATAGAGGGAACCCGTTAATGGGAACCTATCCTATACGACGCCATATACCCTAGTGGGGTTGTCCTACTGTCCAGATGTCATACAAGATATTTGTTCTGTAAATCTACTCCTATTTTGGAGACATAAATGATGATTTGGGAATATAGTTATTCATTAGGGTATTTGGGAGGTATCACGCACTTATTATAGGCACTGGATAAATATTTTTTTTATTTTAGATAGATATATTCTCCATGACTGCACACACCGTCCGCCATTACTAGCGCAGCATTTATCCACAGTTGTAGCCGTATTCACCGGGTTTCTTCAGAGGCTGTTTTAACATTCATTAAGCCCAGGCGCCCCTGCAATCCTTCCGCCAGGGTTTTTGTTGAAGAACATTTTCATAGATGGTAGATTATACTTTTTGATTAACCCCGAGTCTAAGTATATAGCAAATAGCTTGTTAAATCAAGTATTGTCCGGGGAAGCCATCTGTTTGTGTAGTATTGAGAGCCTTTTCTTATCTGTTATTAGTTATTGACAAAACATTATCTGACCGGATTTTGTGCATTTTCCCCCCTAGCTTTGGAATACTAAGGAAGTAAAGGATGAGCGCGACATTACTTTATATTTATGGGCTGTGCATACAGTGGCCATGATGATGCTGATAAAAAAAGCTGCAGCTTGAAATGGTGTGTGTATCTGTATACAAAGGATTGTGTCTACAACATTCAACATATAAATGAGGTGTAATACAGAATATTACGCCGCCACCCGCGCTCACACCCTCTCCTCATGAACTATTTACACAGTGGGATCTTTTACACATAGGCGGCAGCAGGGTTTTTGTTTTTTTTACTTTTTTTGTGGGGGGGGGGGAGAATATATATTAAGTTAGTTAAACTAGTCACATTAGCATTGTATAAGCCTTCAAGGATATATTCTGTAATTATACAGAAGTTTGGGTTTTTTTCTACACACTATTGGAATTTGTTAAATGATATATGGGTTTTTACATGCAAAATACGAGAGACACTAGGAGAATATGCAAGTAGCCTTCTTAGAAAGGATGAGGACAGAGACACTAGTACCAACTTTTGGAGGAAGCAATCCCAAAAGTCAGTACCGACCCTTCAAAAGGCCTTGTCACATGACAGGATAAGAAACCAAACCAAAAGCTCCATTTGTAGACACGTGTTTTGGGATTTTTGCCCCTTATCAGGGTAAAACAGAAGAACTTGTGGGCTGGGCGAGAGGCCTTTGACAAAAAGGTAAAGTTTTTCTGTGTGAAAAAGCCAAGTTGATATAAGGAGTATTATAGGCCACGTAAGGCTCTACCTGGAATATAATATAAATATGTAAATAGTATTTTCATAGAGAAAGAGGACCGGGGCACTAGTGCCACCTATTGGAGGCAGCAATTCTAAAAGTCATTACCAACCTTTCAAAGGGCCTTGGCACATAACTTAAGAAGCCAAACCAAAAGGTCAGTTTGAAAACACAGGTTTGAGGATTTTGCCCCTTATCAGGGCAAAACAAAAGAACGTGTAGGCTTTGTGAGAGATCTTTGGCATCTTCTCATGGAAGCGACAAGTTGATGCAAGGCAACTTACAGGCCATGCAAGGCTCCTCTGGGAATTTAAATATGTAAATAGAAAATGAAAATTTAAGTATGTAAAGAGAAAGAGGACAGGGACACTAGTACCAACTATTGAAGGCAGCAATTCTAAAAGTTAACATAGACTCTTTAAAGTACAGGAGAAGGTATGGATGTTGGAAGCAAAGGCTTAGCTAGGGGGGTTCAATTGGGACATTTGCACTTGATGTCAGGGTAGAGGGGGTGAAAGCAGTACACTGAAGCTTTGTACCTAACGACAACTAAGTCCCCCAGATCTCTTTACACTGTGAGCCAAGCAGCAGCTCTACCAGTGACGGAGGCCTGATTTCAGCACTGGGTCACTTATTGGATGTCTTGGAGTAGTGTTCATGAAATCACACTTTATTTTGTGCAGTGTGAGTTTGGTGCAGTGTCCTGGTATTTGAGAGTGTCTGGTTTCTCCTGCCGTTCCATGGCTGATCAATAGCGTTCTAAATATACTCTGCCTAGAAAAATGGCTGCGGATAACGAACAGTCAGGGAGCAGCCACGGCTCATGAGCATAACTGGCTACAAGTTAGGGACACACCAATATAATCAGGCTCCCTGTCAGTATATCATGCCGTCCTCAGATGGGTTGGCATAAACTTGTTGACATATTAAGTGTGATGAGTAAACCCCTTTAAGCATAATGATGAAAACCCCGCAATTTTCAATTTTTTTTGTTTGTTTTTTAAAGTCCCTTTTCGAGATACAATGATTGCAAACTTTCATTCAGAGTATGAAGATGTTCACGTAAATTTCCCTTCTGTCCTGATAATTTGCTATTATGAAAAAGTATGAGGGCAAATTTATCAATTTATGAAGTCGAGTCTACCTATTACAAATTTCAGAATTTTCATCGCTATATCGTGTTATATATTGTGTGTTTACGTAAATTTGGGGGAAAAAACCTATTTCTTTAGTTAATACCAGGTCTGCGCTAGTGTGCATACAGTATAAAAAAAATTAAAGTACCGATTCACAGGGCAATAACACCAATCCGGCTGTTTTCTGAGAGTGTTCGCATTAGTTGGTTCCATACTTTTTTTGCACAACATTATAATACCATGGTACAATTATCCCAGGGTCATCATTCATGCTCCATGATAAATTCATGTTTTTTTTATTAGTTTTCCATAAATTTTAAAAGTTTTGTTTTATTTTTTTGTTAAAGAAAATGACATAAAAGTTATAAAACTAGCTGAAATTAAGTGTTGCTACTTCTTTTTTTCTTTAATCAAGCTTTTTCACACAATGTGGTTTATAGGTGTACAGCATTCAACAACATTACTCATCGTATAGATGTTTATGTGCAGGGGTGGACCACAAAACAAGTGTGAATCCTAGTGATGAGTAAGCGTGCTGGGATAAGGCGTTATCTGAGCACTCTCCGGTGCTAACCGAATGTCTTTGGCGTGCTCGAATAATATGTTCGAGTCACAGCGGCTGCATGTCTCATGGCTTGTTTGACAGCGGCAACACATACAGGGATTGCCTGACGTAAAGCTATTGCATCTGGTAACAATGCTACAGTATTGGAAGATGATAGTTTGGCTTTTTAGAGTCATGTAAATTGATCTTTTATGTGTATATGTATTACTCTTTTTGACTTGTATATTTTTGTTTATTTACTTTGGATGACCAATTCATTTTATAATGCTTTAATTAGGCATCCAGTCTGGTCCTTGGTTATAGCCAGTTTTTATTTTTGTGTCCGGCATCCTGGGTGCTTCTGGCTGCGACGTCATGATGGGCCAGAGATTCCAGGGACAGAAAGTGAAGACCAGCTGCCAAGGAGTACCGGATGCCGGACCAGGGCAGGGCTAATTGAACTGCTCATCTCTTAATATTTCCTTTTTTTCATCATTTTTAATACAGGAATGTACACAGAAGAAGAGGAGACGTTAATGCAGGAATGGTTCATGCTCGTGAACAAGAAAAACGCCCTCATTAGGAGAATGAACCAGCTCTCGCTTCTGTAAGTACATGGGGCACCTGTCTCAGTTACACTTAGGATCGTACATGTTATGATTTATGCAAAAGTAATTCTATGAAGTCTGCTCTGACTTTTGTCTCCATGCGAGTCTTTCTGCCCTCCAGTGATATTGGCGCCAGATAAGCATTGTTTGGTTCTCTCCGATCCTGATGTCTTTACACTTTGACTGACGCATGTAAACATAAGTGGGTTAACGATTCTCGGGCTGCACCCATCTCTTTTGCCCGGTGACTCAGGAAAATTAAAATGAACTCTTCCATTTCCATTGTTACCCATTATTTCCTGTTCGGTTAGGCTCTCAGAAGAGGGATTATCGTCAGCTAATAATATCCAACCACTGGTGACAAGGATCTTAGTAACTCACTTGCTAGTTATGTTATGACATGCTTAGGATCTGTTATAGTGTTGACCCTGGAAGGGAGGATTAACAGCAAAAGAAAACAAAATGTATTAGAATACCCGATGGTTAAAATAATTATAGTAAAAAAAAAAGTAAAAATAATTATAGTTTGAAAATTGGATACACTGTAAAGTATTTGCATTTTATTAGTAATTTAATAATGTAGATAGAAAATCTGATTGATATATAGATGGTTTTATACAGCCAAACATCCTGATACCATAAGAAGACAGCCTGGAGTTTGATTTCCCCCTACCCAAGAGGAGAAAAGAGTGGTCTAAACATTGTAATCAATACGCCTTCAATAGCCATCTTCCAAACCCTCACCCATAAACATGCCCTCATAGCTTAGAGGAGCATGCATGTATTCTGAGTGGTGAAAGGGGGTATGCCACTAGCAGACACCTCTGGTGGCAGCTTATCTATTATAGGAGCAAAAGGATCAAGTGTCGATATTTGGCAATTCCTTTCCTCCTTTCTGTATGACATCATTTTTGGGGAGGGATGAGATGGACGCTCCCATAAACAGGCTCAGATGATTTTGCTCTAACGTGCATGTAAATCTGGATCTTTTTCCAATGTTCTATTCCTTTTGTGCTGATAGAATCATCACGCCATCAAGGAGCATGGAGCCAAACTTGACCACTTCCTTGGTCCGGTACTAGTCTCAAGGGTTGGCTCCTTGTAATTATGGTCAATGAAAATTATTAATGTAAGATTGGACATTTTCAGGTTATTTTGTAATGTAATGAACGTGAAACAGGCTTACAACCACTGACCAGTTCACATGGGTGTGAAGGGACAAAATGACTAAACTTCATGAAGTTGCATTTGCTGCCGTCGGTCATTGCTCCTCTTCGTTGTCTGTGTATCATTTGTGAGAAGTAGCTTATTGCTCCAGCGAAAAGTCATTTATGAGTTCCTGAAATCAATGCTCACTAAAGGTCCCTTTAAGTGTTTAATGATTTAGTAATTAACATATTGATGAGCTGTGTTTTTCTTTTTCTTTTTTTTTACTTCTCTCTAAACTCGCCTATAGGGAAAAAGAACATGACCTAGAGAGAAGGTTTGAGCTACTGAACCGAGAGTTACGAGCAATGCTTGCAATAGAAGGTAAGGTGGAAATGAGGCGTGCCTGAAAAAAATCAAAACCTAATATAAAAAAAAACTAATAAAAAAACAATAGTAATATAAGGATCTATAGGGCTGTGCCAACGTTTCAGGATGAACATAAAATATACGCATGTGGCTCATTGTACTTAGAGAAGAATACAACAATGCAAAATATGATCATTAGTTACTAATAGTGAAATAATATGGGACAGATTTGGCCTTTCTGATGAAAATTACATGCAGATTATTATATAAAACAACGTGACAGGTTTCTATTCCTGTCGGCTGAAGTGTCAGTGGAATGCTGCCATTAGTTAATATTATATCGCTGCACCCCCAAATAGCATCTGACGGCTGAGTGATGTGAGCTGCTCCGTATTGACCTCCCAGACTGTCACTTGGTAATTTCTTTTTTCACCTGATAAGGTTCCTGATCCATATTCAATCAATTGCAATTAGTTTAGGAGACTTTCATGGATGATGAAAGATTGTATGGAGTAAATGGCACAAGGTATCTGAGAAATGGCAACGAGAGCAGCTGACAGCTCAGGTCTTCATATTTAAAGGCGTATTCCCATCTCATACATTTATACCATATGCAGGGGATACACCCGAAATGTAAAGCCCGCTAATGGGACCCACATCTGTCTTGAAGACGGGGACCCGTCATGCGCTGCCATTCGTGCAGAGGAGCTTGCAATCCCCATACAATTGGATATAATTTCCGACCACCACTGACCCTGATATTACAATATAGAGTTCGCAATGCACGGACTAGCCGCAGGTCGGCCATCCTTCCTATAGATGAGACTGGAGACCCGCGGCTAGTCCGTGCATTGCAGTGTGTGCTCGGATCATGTTGCACACACGTCTACATAAGCCCTAATGTGTAGAAGAGACTTTTGCAGTTTTTCTTTTTTTGACATGAGAAAATGACTGATGAAGCTCTGATGGTAGAAACTGATCCAATGAACAATCAGTGATGAAAGTCAGATTGAAAACACTGATGAAAATCCATCCGTGTATTTACATGAGAAAAATCACTGACATCTGAATGAGGCCTAAGACCCTGCGCTCAGTATGACACACTATCAGTTTACCATCAATAATTTTTTTTTTCCAAAGTCCATCACAAAGTAGAGATTCTTGTTTTATTGGAAAAGTTTATGTAACAGTTTGTACTCATGGTATTGTTTTTGACCAAAACTAATAATGCGTGAGCTGCTTTTCTATACATATCAAAAAGAGAAAAATGGTTAGGAAGTCAGGAAGCCTTCTGTTATCAGTTGCCATGTCTAGTACAACTCACTGATTGTCTGAAATGTACCCTGCCTCCAAGCTTTAAACTTATAGTGTCCCATTACACATAGCGACGCACCAGCGATCCTGACAAGAATACAGCCTGGTAAGGATTGCTGGTACGTCGCTAGTAAGCTGTCAAACAGGCAGATTTACCCAACGACACAGCAACGATGCGGCGATCCGTATAACGACCTCAGCGGTCGTTGGAACCTTGTCACACAGCAGTTTTTCTGACGATTCCCGCTGCGTCCCTGAGTTCTGAGTCGCCAACGAGGTCACTCGTCGGCGTCAAACACAGCGATGCATGCTGGCCAGCGGGACACCAACGATCAAAAAATGACCCAGGACATTCCAGCATGATCAACGATATCACAGCGGGGGGCCGGTCGCCGCTATGTGTCATACATAGCGAGATCGCTGGCGAGGTCGCTGTTGCGTCACAAAACCTGTGACGTTTCAGCGATCTCGCTATGTGTGAAGTACCGCATTAGAACAGAGCTTCTGTATGAGAGGTAATGTAAAAGAACAGCCCATTGAGACTAAATGACCCCAAAAAGGCAACTTGTGGAGTACTCCATTCCAATCTGGACCAGAATCTGCACCAAATGCTGCTGATTTTGTTGCAAATTTTCTGCAGCCGTTCAGTATATCATCACACCAAGACTTTCTGATACACTGGCGAATGTCTGTACTTCTGGCTCCAGTTATCACATATGAGTACATATCCACTAAAGTGTGTGATTGGCTGCAGCAATCACGTATCGACACAAATCATCGGAAGGGGCCAGTAAATGAAGACTGGCTGTGGGATCCAAGAAGCCAGAGCACAGGAGTCGGAAGGCAAGTTTGTTTTCGTTTGCTTAGTTTTTTTTATTTTAGACAATTTTCCTCAGTAGAAATTCCATATTTTCACTTCTTTATTAAAGCTGATGGAGAAAAATCTGCAACAAATCCTAATTTCTGAAGGATAAATTTCATGCTACTGATTTAAAAATAAATCTTTATGTGGGAAGTTTCTACTGTTTGTGGATGCCGAGTTGTTCAAATCCTATCCACTTTGCTGCCGCTGAGTTCTGCTGCCTCAGCACATCCGGTCAGAAAATGCGCAGCAGTTCTGACTCTTGTGGACGCTACCTTACAAGACACCAGGTTTGTAAACGGCACATGATAGATACTTTTTACTGATTTTAGATTTGAGCCACAGGAGTTTAGTGATAATCCAGCAGGTGTCTATGATTGAAGAAACACTCAAGTCTCAGACGTAAAGATGTAGATGTAGAGCTCATTGATTTGTCCAAAAACTCCAAAGCCCCTCCAGCACGTCCCTCCATCAGCTCCACAGCTGTTACATTAGGCCTTGTGTCTCACTGCTCACCCTTGGGCCTTTTTCCCACCTCACCACCTCTAAATTTGGACAAATAGATCATGGATTAAGCCAGTGATCATGACCTGTCACCATCATACGCAGAGAACATCTGTTTAGCAGTCTGGATGATCAGAATTTGCTTTTACCTAAACATATCAGAATAGCAATGTTGCCAAAAGTCTGGTAGGTTTGTTCCATCATAACCCCAAAATATGACCTACAAGTCGGAATATAAAAAATAAACAGACGTGTTAAAATCTACAGTAATGCATGAAAATAGTGTATGTGTAATGAAGCTCAGGGACTTAATTTCTGGAAAAACAAAAGGAAGAGGAAAGCCTTGTAGTCATCATTAAACATTTCTTGCTCGTCACGTGTTTGGCTTTGTAGCTTTTTCATTACATCTTGTCAATTTCACACTGCTGCAAAATGAAAAGTTCTGCCAATTTGTGTGCATATGGCTTCTAAAAAGTGATTTATTAGAAAGTACAACAGACCAATGTTCCGCTGAGACCCCCGGGACCTTCCTCAAAGCCGAGTCTATTATCACAACTAATAAATGACTTTCTTTGTCAGAGTAACGGTGGACATTGCTCTTCATCTTTTTTACTTTTGTATATCACGTTGACATGTAACAATTGACCACTTTTGTTCTTAATGGATGGGTCAGTGATCTCAAAGTGTTCTTGGTTACCAAGCAAGGATGTGTCAGGATAAAGTTTATGAACTTTGTTTTTTTGTGCAAATTGGATAAAACATACTTTTATTTTTTGATCCAAGTTTTTCAATATAAATTTTATGACAGGTTTACATTTTTTAACTATTTTAAACAGCGCATGTTAATAAAAAATATATATATTTTGAAGAGATAAGCAAGATTACATTTAATGGTACAGGATTTATTGGTGAAAAAATACGAAAAGAGAACCACAACTAAAGCACAGCGCCAACCACCCTAAAGAGAGATTCCAGTCGGTGAAAGTGTCATCATATCACTTGATTATGCCATCACTTCATGAATGGTAGGGTTCCAACCCTCGCTGATACTAATAATGAAGGGGTCCCAGCACTGATTTAGGGGAACATTGTTGTTTATAAAGGGGCTAGAGCATTGTGCCAGCACTGAAGCCCCTTCATTCTCAAAATTCACATGATTGGACTTCTATATATCATAAAAAGGTAGAACATCTTGGTGATATGCCATAGTTGTTTTTTGTTTGTTTTTTTTTGTTTTTTTAAAGTAACGGAATACCCAGCACTATGTCCTAGTGAATTTCCACCACCTTATAAGATGAAATAACACTTCAAGCCAAATTCAGAGATGATGTCCCTTTGAAGGAGGTGTGCGTGACCAGTGACATCATGCATACTGATACTCGAAATCATGCGTGAATTGCAGATGTTTTGTACCTGTCCAATTACACTCATGGCCGAAATTGTTCGCACTCTTGAAATTTTTCCAGAAAATTAAGTATTTTTCCAAAAAAAATTAATGCAGTTACACATTTTGTTTTACACATGTTTATATTCTTTATGTATTGGAACAACACAAAAAAAATAAAAAAGCAAATTGGACATCATGTTACACAAAATCCCAAAAGTGGGCCAGACAAAATTGCTGGAACCTTTCGAAAATTGTGGGTAAACAACTTTGTTTCAAGCATGGAGATGCTTTTTCAAACTTGCCTGTGGCAAGTAACAGGTGTGAGCAGTTTGAAAATCACACCTGAAACCAGATAACAAGGGGAGAATTTGACTCAGTCGTTACATTGTGTTTCTCCGTGTTCCATACTAAGTATGGAGAACAGAGAGAGGAGAAGAGGACTTCAGAACCAAAATTGTTGAAAATTTTAAACCATCTCAAGGTTACAAGTCTATTTCAAGAGCTCTTGATGTTCCTTTGTCCAGGGTGGGCAACATAATCAAGAAGTTTAAAACCCTTGGCACTGTAGCTGCCACGAGAAGTGGTGAGTTCTCCTTCAATGGAAGTCTTCAAACAGAGGCTGGACATACATCTGACTGGGATGATTTAGCGAATCCTGCTTTGAGCAGGGGGTTGGACCAGATGGCCCAGGAGGTCCCTTCCAACTCTACGATTCTATGATTCTATGATTCTAGCTAATCTGCCTGGACGTGGACGGCAGAGAAAAATTGAAAGGTTACAGCACAGGATAGTCCGATTGGTGGATCAGCAGCCCCAGTCAAGTTCCAAAGAAATTCAAGCTGTCCTACAGTCTCAGGCTGCATCAGTGTCAGCACAAACTATCTGTCGACATTTGAATGAAATAAAAGCTATGGCAGAAGACTCAGGTGGACCCTACTGGTAACGCAGAGACATAAAGAAGCCAGACTGCAATTTGCCAAAATGTACATGAGTAAGCCAAAATCCTTCTGGGAAAGTGTCTTGTGGACACATGAGACCAAGATAGAGCTTTTTGGTAAAGCTCATCATTCTACGGTTTACCAAAAAATGGAATGAGGCCTACAAATTAAAGGACACAGTACCTACAGTCAAATATGGTGGAAATTCAAAGATGTTTTGGGGTTTTGCACTGGGTATCTTGACTGTGTGCAAGGCATCATGAAATCTGTAGATTACCCAAGAATTTTGAGTTGCAATGTAGTGCCCAGTGTCAGACCCGGAAATGGATGGAAACAAAGTGCTGGTGAGTTTTGAAGTGGCCAGAAGTTAGTCCGGAACTAAATCCCATTGATCTTAAAACTGCTGTTAGGAGAAGACAACCTTCAAATATGAGAGACTTAGAGCAATTTGCAAAAGAAGAGTGGTCCAGAAATCCAGTTGAGAAATGTATGAAGCTTGTTGATGGTTATAGCAAGTGATTGATTGCAGTTACTTATTCCAAAGGGTGTGCAACCAAATACACATGTGGTCAAAATTGTTGGTACCACTCGTTTAATGACAGAAAAGCCCACAATGTTCACAGAAATAACTTGAATCTGACAAAAGTAATAATAAATAAAAAATCTATTATAATGAGCAAATGAAAGTCACAGTCATTGCTTTTCAACCATGCTTCCACAGAATTTTAAAAAAAATAAAACTCATGAAATAGGCCTGGACAGAAATGATGGTACCTTTGACTTAATATTTTGTTGCACAACCTTTTGGGGCAATCACTGCAATCAAACGATTCCTGTAACTGTCAATGAGACTTCTGCACCTCTCGACAGGTATTTTGGCCTACTCCTCAAGAGCAAACTGCTCCAGTTGTCTCCTGTTTGAAAGTTGCCTTTTCCAGACGGCATGTTTCAGCTCTTTCCAAAGATACTCAATAGGATTTAGGTCCGGGCTCATTGAAGGCCACTTCAGAATAGGCCAATATTTTCCTCTTATCCGTTCTTGGGTGTTTTTAGCTGTGTGTTTTGAGACATTATCCTGTTGCAAGACCCACGACCTGCGACTGAGACCAAGCTTTCTGACACTGGGCAGCACATTTCTCTCGTGTTCCTTGATAGTCTTGAGATTTCATAGAACCCTGCACAGATTCTAGACACCCTGTGCAAGATGCAGCAAAGCAGCCCCAGTACATAACAGAGCCTCCTCCATGTTTCACAGTAGGGACAGGGTTCTTTTCTTGATATGCTTCATTTTTCCATCTGTGAACATAATATAATATGCGCAACTGTAGTCACAGGAACATCAAGCTGCTTGGAGATGGTCTTATAACTTTTACCTTTAACATGTTTGTCTATAATTTTCTTTCTAATCTGAGACCACTCTTTTCTTCGCTTCCTCTGGTCCATGTTGAGTGTGATACACACCATGTCACCAAACAGCACAGTGAGTATCTGTAGCCCTCTATACAGGCCCACTCACGGATTCCAAGATTGTAGACACCTGTGATGCTAATTAGTGGACACACCTTGATATAACATGTCCCTTTTGTCACATTATTTTCAGGGGTACCATCATTTCTGTCAAGGCCTATTTCATGAGTTTTATTTATTTATTTTTTTAATTCTGTGGAAGCATGGTTGAAAAGCAATGTCTGACTTTAATTTGCTCATTTTAATAAATTTTTTATTTTTACTTTTGTCAGATTCAAGTTATTTCTGTCACCATTGTGGGTTTTTCTGTCATTAAACAAGGGGTACCAACAATTTTGACCACATGTGCATTAAGATGAGGGTGCCAACAATTTTGTCCAGCCCGTTATTGGGGTTTTTTGTGAAATTATGTTCAATTTGCCTTTTTTTCTTTCTTTTGGGTTGTTTAATACACACCAAGGAAGTAAACATATACACTGCTTAAAAAATAAAGGGAACACTTAACACAATGTAACTCGGAAGTCAATCACATTTCTGTGAAATCAGCCTGTCCAGTTAAGAAGTAACACCGATTATGAATCAATTTTGCCTGCTGTTGTGCAAGTGAAACAGACAACTGGTAGAAATGATAGGCAATTGGCAAAACAACCTCTATAAAGGAGTGGTTCTGCAGGGGCTGACCACAGACCATTTCTCTGTTCTTATCCTTTTTGGCTGTTTTGTTCACTTTTGCATTTTGTCATTGCTCTCACCCCTAGAGGAACTGTACAATTGCATGAGGCGGTGTTTACAACCCACAAGTTGCTTGCTCAAGTAGTGCAGCTCATCCAGGATGGCATATCCATGTGAGCTGTGGCAGCAGGACTGGTACCTCCTCCTTTGTGCCAGGAGGAGCAGTACCAAAGCCCTGCTTACAGCCCAACACTGTGAAGTGCAATTGGAGACGCTGTGGAGAACGTTCTGCCTGCAACAATATCCAGCATGACTGATTTGGCAGTGGGTCAGTAATGGTGTGGGGAGACATTTCTTTGGTGGGCTACACAGCCCTCCAAATGCTAGCCAGAGGTACCCTGACTGCCATTAGGATAAGATCCTCAGACCAATTGTGAGACCATATGCAGTTGCAGTGGGTTCTGGGTTTCTTCTGATGCATGACAATATTAGGACTCGTGGCTGAAGTGTGTCAGCAGTTCCTGCATGATGAAGGCATTGATGCTATGGACTGGCTTGCCCGTTCCCCAGACCTGAATACAATCGAGCATATCTGTGACATCATGTCTCGTTTTATCCACCAACACCGCATTGCAATAATCCAGGTCTGGGAGGAGATCCCCCAGGAGAACATCCGCTACCTCATCAATAGCATGCCCAGGCATTGTAGGGACGTCATACAGGAACGTTGAGGGCACACACACTAATCAACATCATTTCCTTGTCTTGAGGCATTTCCACTGAAGTTGGAACAGCCTGTAATTTGATTTTCTACTTTGATTTTGAGCATTATTCCAAATCCAGTCCTCCATGGGATATTAATTTTGATTTACATTGATCACTTTTATGTTTTATTATTCTCAACGCATTCCACTATATAATGAATAAAGATTTGCAACTGGAGTATTTAATTCAGTGATATCTAGGATGTGGTATTTTAGTGTTCCCTTTTATTTTTTTGAGCAGTGTATAACTAAACATGTGTAATATCAATAATTTTGTAGGAAAAATACTAAATTTTCTGGAACAATTTTAAGGGTGCCAACACTTTCGGCCATGACTGTATAATGCACGGTATGGTACACCTGTCTCTGCAGGTATCAATAGAAGAGGCATCACCGTCCTCGCTCACCTCCTAATGCGGAAATGAATGGAACCAAAATGCCCCTTTAACCAGTGTTTTTGTTTTAATGTTTTTCTGCAGCTTGCATAGTATTAGCCACTGTGCTGAATAGTAAAAAAAACACCCATCCTGAAGAATTCTGCCCAAACTAACAAAATAGAGATAATGGTGTAATTCTTAATTTGTAAAGTTACGGAGTTTGCTCCTGCAGGAATATCATACCGTTTTCCTACAGCAAAATCCTCTGCACCTTAATTCTTTTTCCCATTGGAGAAAATAGGTCTTTGCATCTTTGCAACATATCCTTGTAAGTACGTCAAATTCTCTGCCCATCCGGGAGCTGTCTGCAGCGGTGACATCCCATAATGAGGATGGCAGTGTACTGCATCCTATGGCTATATCATTCTCCAGTAAGTTCATTACATCCCTCGCTGTGGTTGGGCCTTGACACGGCGCTTTTTTTGTTCAATAACTATATCTCCAGCACTTTGTTCATCGTGATGCACTCTTGGCACACGTTTTGAAGTGAGAACTTTTTTTTTTTTTTTTTCTTTTGCATAGGTTGAATTTTTTTTTTTTTTTCTTCAGTTTTGGCTTATATGATAAGCTTTTTTATTTTTAAAATCAATATGTAATCCTGTGGAGGAGCTTATCCCCTAAAACCCCATTTGTAAATCTATTTTAGCTTTGTTACACTGCACAGCCACAGTATTCCGCGGATTGATTAGGTTCACCAGCAGAATCGCCTGCTCTGATGATGATGCAAACTCTTTCAGGGTTGCTAGTTGACTGGAACTGAAGATAAGACTTGACTGCAATCCCCTGATGTGCGCTTTACAAAACTAGTGTTAATTTTCATCAAACTGCGGGACTGATTTGTATTGGCTGCGCTAAAGATTCAGAACAAGAAACTCGAGATAATATCTTGCAAAAATTATAATATCTCTAGTAATTTTGCTGCTGAAATTCTATTGCGGTAACATTATTATGTGTTCTGCTGGATGTAGCACAAAAGAGAGATAAGTGTTTACTTATGTACATTATAACCTCAGAGCATTTCCCACAGAAATCACAAGTGAATAGAAGTCCTTGAGATGCAATAAACGCAAAAAATAATAAAACTCTTTCAATATTGTCTTGTTAACAACTCTATTTGACCATGTCTTGGCTACATGTGTTTCTGACAGCTGCCATGGTGGTGTACCTAGAGTGAGGAGGCCTCAGAGCAAATATAAAACGTGGGCAAAGGAAGAAATACTTGATATTTTTTTCTTCTCTACTCTGTTAGACCAGATTTAGACAGTAGAATTTCACTTTCCATATGCAAACGGCAGTGTATAGACTAAAGGCCCTTTTACATTTAGCGATGCACCAGCGATCCGACCAGCGATCCAACCCGGTCAGGATCGCTGGTGCATCGCTAAGTGATCACTAGTGAGCTTTCATACAGAAAGATCTCACAGCGATGCAGCAGCGACGCAGCGGACAATACTCACCTTTCACACACCGCGATCCTGACGTCCTCCCGCCCGCCTCCACGCGTCGCTCGTCGTCACAGTAGGAAGCCCCAGCAGGAAGCAGACGACGAGAAATGGAGCCGGACATTCTCGCGCGATCAGCGATGGACAGCGGGGGAGCCGGTCGGAGGTAAGTATCACACATAGCGATATCGCTAGCAATATCGCTATAACGTCACAAAACCAGTGACGTTTTAGCGATATTGCTAGTGATATCGCTATGTGTAAAACCCCCTTTACTGTAGGTCTCCTGACCCGAACTTACCGCCTCCTAAGGCCTTTTGCACATTTCCATTTTTTGTCGTCCGTTGTAATCCGCCAAAGATGTAATCCGTTTGGCAACTAACGGATGCATCGGATCCCTTTTTTGGACGGATCCGTGTCAGCTGCGGGGAAATTTAATGAAACCGCAGTCTGGAAAAGGAGAGACAAAATTTATGATGGATCCGTCAAAAAACGGATGACCATCCGTCAAAATCCGCCGCAATGCAAGTCAATGGGAAAAAACTGATTCGACAAAAATGGCGGATCCGTTTTTTTTGCAAAACGACAGATTTTGACTGATGTAAAAAAACTGAAGTGTGAAACAGGCCTAAGGCTAAAGGCTTGGGTCTAGAGACCTTCAGTCAGTTCTGGCATTTTGGTCGATACATGGACAGTGAAATATGACCATCTGAACCCAGCGTTACCATAACACGTGAGCAGTGGCGTAACTACAAAGTTATGGGCCCCGATGCGAACTTTCAAATGGGGTCCCCCCATGCCAAAATACACGCACGTCTCTGCTTCGTACACCTCGTACACACGCGGCTCCTCCGTCCACCTCGTACACGCGGCTCCGCGCCGTACACCTTGTACATACGCTGCTCTGCTTCGTACACGCGGCTCCACTCCGTACACCTCGTACACGCAGCTCCACTCCGTACACCTCGTACACGCAGCTCCACTCCGTACACATTGTACACGCAGCTCCGCTCCGTACACCTCGTACACACTCGGCTCCTCTCCGTACACACACGGCTCCACACACCTCGTACACACACGGCTCCGCTCCGTACAGCTCATACACACTCGGCTCCGCTCCGTACACCTCGTACACACACGGCTCCACACACCTCGTACACACGGCTCCGCTCCGTACAGCTTGTACACACACACAGCTCCGCTCTGCACACCCCGTACACATGGCTTCACTCCGTACACAGCTCCGCTCTGCACACCCCATACACAGACATCTTCGCTCCTTACACCTCGTACACACACAGCTCTGCCACATCCACACTGTAAATCCCTCCTGACCCCACACAGAAACTTTACCTCATCCAGCATCATGACAACCAGCACAGCAGAGTCCTGCAGACAACAGGCTCCTGATCATGTGACCCCTGACTCCTCCCCTCCTGTGACCTCATCATAGGTCCTGTGCACACAGAAAGGACTTCATTGTAGGCTGCGGTGGGTCTATCTGGGAGGGTGATAATGGGGGGCATGGCGGCTCAGTGCGGGACGCGGGGGGGGGGTCAAAAACGTGACTATCCTGCGAGAATCGGCACAGTTGGGAGACAACATGGTCTGACCTGTGGGCCAGCGACTCCCCCCGGGCCCGACTGCGATCGTAGTAGTTACACCCCTGCACGTGAGCCACGTCCCCACCCTCAGTCATGCTAAGAAAGTATTTCTTCTGCACAAGTAACCAGGTTCTCACTGCCAGGTAGTAAAAAGGCTGGGACCAGCCTAGACTTTGCTGCCTCTTTCCTGCTTTCTCCTAAGGTAGAAGCCACCTGGTTTGTACACCTCTGCTTCTACATTAGCCAACAGGGAGGCTTTGACGCATTTGTCCTGGAGACCAGATTAGTAAAACTTCCAGATTACACCAAGATATGTATCTGGATACATTGGCAGATTTAACTAGGTTGACAACCTTTCTGCAAGGTATAATGGCGGCCATAATTCTAAAAACTATTTGACCAAGCTATAGTTAGTCAAATAGTTTTGCCAACCAACCAATAGTTGATTTTAACAACGCAAGAACAGTTATTGTTTTCCATAATAAAGGGATTTTGCCAACTCAGTCGTTTGACGTCTATGCTTTTTGAACATACAATGGAAGAACCAGCAACCATTTATGTAAACTTTATATTTGGGCAGAAAAAAAAAGTTATTTTCTGTTTTTGCAGTCAATTGTTTTGGGCAACGACTGATGGTCAATTCACCCATGAACAGGCAAATAAACATGTAAAATCTGTGACTGAGAAAAATCCAAGATGAGTAATCTAGTAGGGATTGACTTCCTATAGAAGTTTTATGGGTCCTTGTTAACATTGTTTTATTTTTATTTATTTTTTGCCCTTAAGCCTTTAGATTACATCACTTGACATTTTCTTTGCTGCCTAAAATATCACCTGTTAAAAATGAAATTACATTTTGATGTTCTTTGAAGGCCACAATATTATTGAAATCCCAAGTTTGACTTCTCATCTGATATCTGGGCCCTTCTGCCTATTGAAGATGTCTTTTTGACCATTAATAATACACTCCTAGGGCTTTACACACAGGCAGTAAACAGGGGGTTGCAGAAAGGCTGGTTTAGCTACTATTATCTGAGGTTATTCCTGACTAACAACCTGCCGCAGGCTTCTTCACGGAAGACGTCACCGATCTCTATCGCCATGTCCTTTTTGGCATGATTTTCTTTATTACGGCATCTAGCTACACTTTTACTAAATACTTTACTAAATCACTAAATACTTTTGTATGAATTGCTGGATCCGAACTCTGAGGGTATCATCTGAAGAATCCCAAGGTTCTTTTAAATCAATCATTCTCTGCCTGTGCTCCCTCTGCATGACTTGCCGTCAAGCATATTATTTGGCTCAGATAAAATCACACATTTCTCCGAGTTACTGCTGTCAAAAAGCTGAATGTTAAAATGTTGTACAGGAGAAATGGCACTGGAAATCGGAGTACTCGGAAGGAGAGATTAGACATCAGCAATGTATTTTGTATTTTTATAACATATTATAACAAGGAAGATATTGAGATGGGGATCTGGAATCCCAACGAGTCCCAAGGCTTGATATTCCTATCTTTATAGCGTGGCCTATGAGTCATGCCACTGAGCGGACTTTAAATGACACAGTGCTAACGTTCTCATAGAACTGTTACTGGGATATTGGGAATTAAGATACACACTGTCACACTGAAGTCCAGTTCTGTTACGTAGGCTCACATAACCCAAAGAGGACTTTCTTACATATTTAAAAGTATAACCCGCTGTACTACCGCAAATCCATTATTCCGCGAAGGTTCCCATACACCTTCAACTTTTTGGCTAAACTCTGTTTCTGCAGAAAACTATTTTTCCCAATTGCTCCATAGACATGAGGTCTATGTTCACTGGATCACATATATGTTTTCATTAGGGAGAGTGGAGTTATCCTGTGGTCAGACTCTTCTGGTGCCGACTTAGAAACAAAAAGGTTGTTGAAATTCAGCATGTCAGCCTTTAAGAGGTTGTCCACTACTTGGTCAACCCTACTCAATCCGTATCTTTGAACCTTAAGGGTACCGTTACACCTAGCGATGCACCAGCGATCCCGACTAGCGATATGACGCGGTCAGGATCACTGGTGCATCACTAAGTGGTCGCTAGTGAGCTGTCAAACAGGCAGAGCTCACCAGCGACATCGCTGGGGTCGGTGGTCGCTACTTACCTGTCAGACGCGGCGATCCTGCGTCCTCCCGCCCGCGTCCACACGTCACTCGTCTCCACAGCAGGAAGCGCCGCAGGAAGTGACCGACGAGGAATGGTCCAGGAGCTTCTCGCGCGATCAGCGATAACCAGCGGGGGAGCCGGTCGGAGGTAAGTATCACATGCAGCGATATCGCTAGCAATATCGCTGCTACGTCACAAAATCGGTAACTTTACAGTGATATTGCTAGCGATATTGCAGTGTGTAACGGGGGCTTTAGCCTTAGGAGGCACCATACCAGCAGTATCAGTGTGTGCTCTCCCGGAGTGAGAAGTAGATCTCATTTCCTCCTGATGTATGTGATTTGTGTGAAGGAGAGTGAAATGGCCACTGATTGGCTGCAAGGATCATGTGACATAATAATGTCACCCAATCCCTAGGCGATCCATCAACAACATCGCTGGAATGGTGCCAGCACTGGAGGCGAGTATAGGTGTTATTATTTAACTGGGGGGGGCAAACATACAGATTGAGACGTTGTTGTCCCAAGTAGTGAGCAACCCCTTTACATCATCTATTGGTAAAGAGTCTGTAGGCCACCAGCCCTGCAGATTTATCTGACTGCTGTAATGACAGCCTCAAGACTTTGATATGTTGAAGAAACTTTCCTATAAAATGATAAAATCTCCAGTAAATATGATTTGTCGTATTCTGATAAAATTCTTTTCAGTTCTTTGTGATTTTTTTTTTGTTTCATTCCAAACTACAGAAAAACCAAATTTAAAAAACAAGCTATTATCGGAATCGGATTTTTGTGTGCGTGTATTTTTCCATTTTAAATGTCGGCTGTGTTTTTTTTCATATCAGGTTCTTTATATATAGCAAAAAAATAATAATAATCTTGCAATTTTCACACTGGCCACTAGGGCTATTTTAGACTCTTTTTTTAGATAAGCATGTAATGAACATGTGCAAATGTCATTGTGAAGGGGCCGGGGGTCCGCTGTGTGCAGAAGTGTTACCTGTCATTGTAACCATCGCTTTGCTTATAAAGAAACTACTGCAATCTCTTCCTGAAAGGACAAAGTATGAAGCAAAAAAGCCAGAGAGACTAGTGTGAAAGGTGCAAGATTCTGAATTTTGTACATTACCAAAAATGTTTAAAAATATGACACAATGGGTCATTTCTGATAGGAGCTTCTCTTTGTTTTCTGGCAAAAGCTTTATTGTTGTTCTTAAAGGGTTATCCATCCTTTTAAGTTATCACCTATCAAACTTATTGATCAATGAGGGTCCGATCCCAAGAACTGGGCACCACTACGCCTTTCAATCTTTGAGACTGCTGGAAAAGCAGAGAACTGTGCTGGTCCATCTATGGCAGTCCCACAAAGAATGAATAGAGTGGAGGTGAGCATATCCGGCCACCACTCCATTCGGGCCGGGATTCGGGAGCCCTGTTCTCGAGATTGGTGATGGTCCTTTTGGCCGGACACACCGTGATCTTTACATTAGATTTTCTCATCTATTGATGAGATTTGTGATAAAGATGAGAATCACCCTTTATGTATTAGTGGACACAACGTTTTTGGGAAACTGCCCAATAAACATATTATTGTAGAAATAGACCAAATACTTATTATATATTGGTGAACTCCACAATGATTACTGTACACATAGTTACACGTTATCTGATACAATGAGAAAGATCTGATTTAACTCTAAAAGGGGTAATCCCAACAACACAACCATTTTTTGTAATGAAAGAAGCCATTGCAGTGGTAATGTTATAAAATATGGTAAAATGAGTGACTAGCCGTGTAATTAACTATGCGCTTACTGAGTCTTCATCTGTTTAGCTCATATAGACCCCTAGGCCCCATGACATCCATGTGCCCAATGGAGCATAAGGTACAGTGTTGTTAAATAGTTCCTTCTGGGATTCTTGTCTAACGTGTATGTGTGTGTATGTATGTATGTATATATATATATATATATGTGTGTGTATATGTATGTGTATGTATGTAACTGATGTACATAACTAAGAATCCAACAGGTGTGGACGGTAAGGAGTGATACAGGTAGGCCGACAGTAACTCATGTACATAACCAAGAATCCAACAGCTGTGGACGGTAAGGAGTGACACAGGTAGTCTGCCAGTAACTGATGTACATAACCAAGAATCCAACAACTATGGACGGTAAGGAGTGACACAGGTAGGCGGCCAGTAACTGATGTTCATAAACAAGAATCCAACAGCTGTGGACGGTAAGGAGTGACACAGGTAGGCGGCCAGTAACTGATGTACATAACCATGAATCCAACAGCTGTGGATAGTATGGAGTGACACAGATAGGCCGCCAGTAATTGATGTACATAACCAAGAATCCAACAGCTGTGGATAGTATGGAGTGACACAGGTAGGCCGCCAGTAGCTGATGTTCATAAACAAGAATCCAACAGCTGTGGACGGTAAGGCTGTGTGCACACGATGCAGATTTGCAGCGGTTCCGCAGCAGATTTTACCGCGCAGAAACGTTGCATATCCGCATTGTGATGTACAGTACCTTTAAAATGAATGTAAAAAAAAAACGCTGTGCGGTTTTCCTGCAGTACAAAATCCGCAGCATGTTACTTGTTTTGTGCGGTTTTCCATCTCCCCTGTCACCAAATCCGCAGGGGGAAAACCGCGATGGAAAACCGCACAAAAACCGCGTGAAAAATGGAAGAAATCCGCAGGAAAAATGCAGGTCATTTGACCTGCGGTTTTCTTCCATTCTGCACGGAAAAATCCGCAGGGCTCAAAACTCCGTCTGCACTCAGCCTAAGGAGTGGCACAGGTAGGCTGCCAGTAACTGATGTACATAACCAAGAATCCAACAACTATGGACGGTAAGGAGTGGCACAGGTAGGCTGCCAGTAACTGATGTACGTTACCAAGAATCCAACAACTATGGACGGTAAGGAGTGGCACAGGTAGGCTGCCAGTAACTGATGTACATTACCAAGAATCCAACAACTATGGACGGTAAGGAGTGACACAGGTAGGCCGCCAGTAACTGATGTTCATAAACAAGAATATGACAGCTATGGATGGTAATAAGTGACACAGGTAGGCTGTTTGTAACACACATACATAACCAAGAATCTGACAGTGATGAAAGGTCAGGAGTGACACAGGTAGGCCTCCAGTAACACATCTATGTAACTACGAACATGACAGCTATGGATGGTAAAGAGTGACACAGGTAGGCCGCCAGTAACTCATGTACATAGCCAAGTATCTCTTGGATATGAATGGGACAAGTACATGTAAAGCTATTGACTTTAGCTTGTACAGCAAGTTAAAAAGTACCATAGTTCTAATCAAATTTTTGGTAATTTGAGGACAGACCACCTTATTTAATGCTGTGACACAGAGCAACAATAGCCAATTATTCTCTACAGCAGCATCCAGTGAAAGTGCTCTAAATACTTCAGTAGCTACAGAAAATAGTTTTGACATGAAAAAATAGGGCAGGCATGCTTCACATTCTTCTACGGCCTATCAAACCGTAGCTGGGGGAGGGGTGTTAGTCCTATATGATGTCACTAACAAAAAAATGGCATTCCTATCGGCTTGTACAATGCTGTAAACTGAGCAGCTTCTTACCCAGGAATTCCATTATTTCTGACAACTGTTGATATTTGTCCACATCCTACCAAAGGATATTGGGAATGGAGACCTCAAAAGCTTGTTCCTCATAGCCGGTAGCCATGTACCCTCGGGTACCGATTGCGATCAGGGCACCAGCCTTAGGCCTTGTATTTGGATAGCGTGCCAGGGCGAATATTCCAATCTGTATCCCGAGTGAAGGAAAGTATAGCTACAACTTAAAACAGATCAATAATGTTGGGCACTGAAATGTAATATCCGAGTTAGTAAAGGTCCAAGTCGTTGGCACTGTGCCATACTTCACTACTGCCTTGTAATCTGATAGAGGTTGGTGCGACAACCAGAATGCTTTCTGACCGCCATGAAGGCTCGGTCCAGTCCCCTGGTAATATTATTTATTATGCATTTTAAATCCTTTATATTTGCAAACAAAAACTTTAAAAAAAAATTATTATGAGACTCTTTCGAAGTTTTGTTTTTTTATTATCTGACCTGATACTGCATCTAATTTGTAAAGTGTAGATACAAGGTGGAATTCCCACTAGCAGCACTTGCTCTCGGAGAGCCGCAGAGCAGTGTGCTGCCTTGAATAAATTTGCCTTTGGAGGAGGGTCATGGGGATTTGAACTAGCACATTCTTGTGTGGTTTGTGAAGATTCACATGGTAACCGCTGGTGTGCATTGTTAGGTTTATCTGAATAAGCACCAGCCATGTGAGTTTTAACATGATTGCCCAGGGCAATGGAGAGAGAAGAGACTAATCCAAAAGGATTGCACACACTCTTTACTCTGCTTTTTTGGAAAGGTGCATGGGGGAGAAAAAGACACTGCTGGAGTTGGTGGCTATGGATTTTTTAAGCTGGTGTCCTGTTTCTCCTCATGGTCCTTATTTGTTCTGCTATCTCCCTCATCACCTAATTCTACTCCTTGCCATTATTTACCTTCCTAATGAGAGGGGCGGAGAAGCCCGATGGATGATGGACATGTACAAGCTCCTACAGACTAGCTGTGCAAAAGGGCACTTGACTGGGGAAGCGCTGGACTATTTAACCCTACCTCTGCCAAAGGGAGTTTTTAATTTCTTTGCTGCGGGGTGTTTGGGTTAGAAAAGGGTTAAAACAAATAGTTGTCAATTTCCTGGTTTTGCTGCCATAAAAGATAGATAAGGCTCAGAGGCAGTAAAAAAAAAAACATGCCAATGGACACTAGACAAAAGTGTCCAAACGTAATGAGTCATTATGGTGACTCCAAAATGTGCATTGCTCTTATTGTTCTTTTTTAAATTATTTTTGCCATCATTTTGAATTTTTCAGAATTTAGAGAATTGTTTTTATGAGCATATTTTCTTGAAACAGATAGGATTTTGTTGACACAGAATCTTTAAATATTTTTTACCGGTTTCTTGGGCAAGCCATTGTAAAAAAAAAAAACAATAAAAAAAAACCCTAAATGTGGATGTAATGGCCTCCATACACATTAAATGGCTGTTGGCCAAACAATCATTCAGCTGGCGGCCATCTCTCCCATCTTCTCCGTAGACTGGATCCCTCGGCTCGGCCAATCACTCTTGTGTTCCCTATGGAAGAGCAGCTGCCAGACTCCTTTGACAGTGGCTTAACTTCAAGAAGAACAAAAGGATCAGCCTTTGAAATTCAAGATACTTTGGGGGAAAGTTGAGAGGCCACCATAGAATGTTGGCCGATCCCATCAATACAGGCAGGTTCAGCCACTTTAGTCTCATTTATATGGGTATCTTTATATTCTGAAATATTTATTAGAGGCCCTCTGTTTATTTCTCTTAAATATGTAATAAAGGGGCTCCTTCCACATGCGAATATCTGGTTAAGCTGTCATGAGACCCCACATCGGTCCATAGCCTGCAACGTTGCCCAAGCTGACTCTTCCCTGATGTCAGGAAGAAGGATTCAGCCGCTTGGATTCATAATTATTGATTTTTTTTTTTCATGAATTTGACCGACAACTGCCTGAAGTGTGTCAGAGTCTTAATAGATATAATTGAAACTTGGTCTATGACTTAAACTTACAGGTGCTTCTCACAAAATTAGAATATCATCAAAAAGTTAGTTTATTTCAGTTCTTCAATACAAAATGAAATAGATCACTCTGTAATAACTCGATATAATATGAATTTCACTTTTTGTATCGAAGAACTGAAGTAAATTAACTTTTTGATTATATTCTAATTTTGTGAGAAGCACCTGTATATCACCATATATATATTTATGGAAATAGCCTAAAAAAATAAGATTGGCCCTACATTTGACTATTGACTGGACCCCAGAATTTTGTTGGAACTGGGCAACTTTCTAACAGTTGTGAGGGTGTCCTCATTTCTGTTGATATCCATAGGATTAGGCTGTTGGATTTTCAACACACCCAAACCATTTGATTTGATGTTTTGAATAGATTCTGCCAGAAACATCTGGCAGGGGCTTATTCATCTCTCCACATTGAAGACACTCTGCATTGGACCAGAATATTGTACAATGTATGCGTTTTACATTTTTTTTTATTTTATTTTTTTAGGAAACTTTTGAGATGATCTGGATAGACCATATAACCCACATATGCCAAATCTGATCTGCAGAGTGCGTACTGTATATTTGACCTGACCGGCATTGCACTTTCCCCCAGCATCGACCTCTCAACTATATCGGCATCCTGATGCCGGTACAGTTGAAAGCAATGATGGAGGAGACTGCGTCTCCTGATGCTCCCTCTCCCATCATTCACTCTCTGTGTCTGACGTCTCAGCACAGCGGACATGATGACATCATGACAACACATCCGCTGTGCCGAGATGACGTCATTACAATAAGCCCACTGTGCCAAGATATGCAGGGGATCTGAAGACACCATGAAGTGACTGGAGCAGCGAAGGAACGAGCAAAGGTGATTAGTTATTTATTTTTAATATTGGGCCCATTATACTGTATGAAGCACTATTTGAGGCCATTATACTGTATGGAGCATGATGGGGGCATTATACTTTACGGAGCACTATGTGGGGCAATTATACCATCTGTAGCACTATGTGGGGGCCATTATAGTGTATGAAAGACAATACAGGGCCTTGTTATACTGTATGGAGAGCGATGTGGGACTCGTACTGTATAGAGCACGTTTTGTGGCCATTATACTGTAAGGGGGGCTATGTGGGGATTGCAGTTGGAGAATCGTTCTGTGATGGGGTCACCACTCTTTGTCAGGGGGCTTGGGTGGGGGGGTACAGTAGGGTCATCACACCGTGTGTGTTGAGAATACCGTGGAGCAATTCACTGTGGGGGTATCTTACTGTGCTTGGGGGCACTTGTGTTTGCATCATACTTTATCTGTATTATTCAAGTTCTTTTTATCCTTTGTTATTACATATTTAAATTAGTCCATTGGCCATATGCTTTTTACTACTCTTACATAACATTATATTATTCCAATACTTTTGTTCCTGACAACCTGTTTTAGTTTGTTTCCATATGAAAAAGTCCATCATTATATTTGATGAGGAAAACTTTCCTCAGTTGTTGACATTTTTTTTTTAACAAATATCGTCTGGCCCCCGACTTTATCCAAGCTTTTAATATTTTGGCCCACTGTGTGCTTGAGTTTGACATCCCTGATATAACCCCCATTTGAGTTGGTGGTTCCTCCTTTTCCGTTTCCTGCCAGCACTATATGTACAGGCACACATTTCCCAACATAAATTGGACTTTGGCATTTTAGAACATTTTCTAATAAGTTATTTGAAAGTACATCGATGAAGGAAACATATCTATGAGAGTATTGGGACTGATTAATAAATTAATAAAACCATATGCAGTAAGCTCCTTTATCCCCATTTAGTGGCCATTGTAATATTTTCATTATTTAACTCTTTCTCTGTGCAGTGGATTCAGTTCTCTATATGAAACCGTGGATACTCAAATACTATAAAATATATTAAGACATTTAAAATAATTCTTGAAGGTGAACAATCACATTGTGTAGGGGGTTTTAAGACACATTTTGCCATCCATAGGGTAAATGTTAACAGTCCATTGTAGAACAATGTTCCATATTTGCTGAATTTTGCTTTAATGTCTGAGCCAATTAGTATTTCTCTTTTAAGTTACTCTTAAGCATATGGGTCACAGTATGAGATACCGCAAACTGTTACCAAGTAGCCAGCGTGACACGGGCGCTCAGTGATCGGCTGCCTTCCTACGTCGGAGCAGTATGGCGCGTTAGTGGCCGGCTATGCCAGCTCTGCGTGGTGCCATGCTATATTATTATTATTCATTGTACACGAGGGACGTATAATAAGAATACGGCCGGTATAGTGGGGCGCGATGGAGCAATAATGACACAGTATCTCGCTTTATCCTTGGCTCGGAGGTCACTGCACATTCGTCTAACGCAGCAGAAAACCTGTTGCAGCCTCTCCTATCTGGATCATCTAATACCTTTTGTTCAGTCGTTTTTCTCCCAAAATAACAAATTGAGAAGCAGAAGTGATCCGTTCTCCAGATTCGGCGGAATGTCTCTACATGAGCGAACTCGGCGTTATCAGGGATGATGGCGCAGTTTACTTGTCTGTGACGGTTAGTTGAGCAGATCTTTAATAAATGGACAATGTGTCTATAGGGACGAGACAATAGCAGCGCCGCCGCGTTCACCGATCTCCAAGACGGATGGTTTTACTTTATAGCACTGCGGAAATTATATTTTCTAAATCTTGATTTTTTTTTTTTCTATTTTAGCCGTACAAAGAAAATAAGAAAAATTCAAAAATAATAAAATTTATTAAAAAATTAATTAAATCCATCTTAATAAATGGCCATCCTGGTGAGATTGCTATCGGTGAGAAAACTTGATTGTGGCATATCCAGCGTATATGAAGTAGGGTGGTCTATGAAAAGAGAGACCTTTCATGACACAAGGTAATGCCATCACTCCCTTCCCACCTAGGACAGAGAGGCTCCATTGTAGGAGAGGAAGAGTATCCATCCTGTTGAATCTCCATGACTGGTTTTGGCATCCGCGGTGGGCTTACCGTGAATGTAATGGATTTATAGGAAAGAGAGAAGAGTTTTTCAAAGTTTAATTTTACAATATAGTTTTTTTTCGTGCAACTCTATTTGAGGGACACACAACCAGGGCTGTGGAGGCAGTAAGCCAAACCTCGGACTCTGCCTCCACGGGGGTTCAAATCCCCGGCTCCTCGTAGCCGCAGTGCAGCTCTGCAGCTGCTATTAGGGGAGGACAGGAGACTATTGCACACTGTGGAAATTGTATGCAGTAAGCTCCTGAGCTCCCCCTAGTGGTTGCTGCAAGTGCCAGAATAAAAAAATAGATATAAAATATACTGTATCACAAATGCTAAGCGTTGGCCACTATTAAGGTATATTCAGCGTCTCATAAAAACAAAATGTCTCAGGTACTAACATTCCCAATAGAGTATATGGCTGATTTTCCTTTGCGTAACGTCTTTTATAATTGTATCATTTGTGTAAGTTTAAGCCTCGTTCAGGTTAATTGTTAGTCGGTTGATCCTGGAGATTTAGCTGGGACCGAGCGGCCATCTGCTGTTTATGGGTTTCTCCCAACCTTCCTCCAACCGATGATGTTGAGAAGGATCAGCGATTGTGATTTTGGGGGAGATGAGCCGCAGCTAGTGTCCATTTTCTCCATCCTCCACATTCAAAACAATTGAACTCCCGACAGCTGTGTATGGGGAAGTCGGAGACGTGGCTATTGGCCGAACAAACCGGTTGACCGTTATCTCGTGTAACATCTTTATTCTTCTGCCATGGAAAATAAAGGAGGAAAACTTCCCCTGCGTCTTCTTCAGACACCTCAGAGTTGCATCTATGGCTTCTGACATTGGGGGTGTCCAGGATCTTTTCTCTTGGTTTTCTCTTTGTTTTCTTTTCTATTACATTTTTACCAAACGGCTGGCACTCATCCCTGTGTTATTCAATGACTCAGTGCTCATGTCTGATTTTTTTCCTCGATCACAGTGTCCATGGAAGAAATTGCAGCATGGCAGAGTTTAATCCAGTATTCACATTGCACTCGGCCAGTCAATTCAAAGTCCGTGGAAAACATTGGATTGCACTCGGACAACTGAGTGCAGTCCGATTTCTGTGCACTGACACAATGGAGAAGATGGAGACATTTTTTTCTCCATCTTCTCATCCAAGAGAATTGGATCTCACTGATCGGAGTGTCGTTTGTATAATCGACCTGATTCACTCAGATGGGTGAATCTACCGCCGTCTACCCCTGCCCTTAGACATATGGATGCCAAATGCCATCATCCGATATAAATTTGATGAGCTGATCGCCATACCAGCATGTGCTAGTGAGAAAAGACCCTTTAAAGTGTTGCCTGAGATACTGATATTGATGGCCTATCGATATTTTACGGGTTCAACCTTCGGGACCACACAGATATATACAAGGTGTCAGCTGGTTCCTACATTAAAGGGACTTGTCCAGTCCACCCAAAAACTGGCGCTAGGAATGTAAGGAGTTACACCGGTGTTCTAGGCTCATACCTGGATGTAATGAGAGGTATCCGGTACCCCCCCATCCTTTATCAACCTCGAATTCCGTAACCGGAGCAATACCCATGGATCCTCTAGGGGAACGATCGTCCGTTGCCTCGTGCACATACCGTACTTGGGTGTATACATGGATCTTGAGGATTGTGCTTACACTAAATAGCTGTTACGTAATGTCAGGAGCTAAAATAAAATTAACAGACGTTGTTTGTCGACCGTGTCTAATGTACCAAACTGTGTTTTGTAGACTGGCAAAAAACTGAAGCCCAGAAGAGACGGGAGCAACTTTTACTGGATGAACTGGTTATCCTGGTTAATAAGCGCGATGCCTTGGTCAGAGACTTGGATGCCCAAGAGAAGGAGTAAGTTCACATTGACACGACGCTGTGCCAGGACGGCTGCACTTTCCTCATATGAAGGAATCCTTAAGAAAGATAGTACAGCACCGCCGCCTTTATATTGGGGTTCTGAAGGTGCCAGGCGGAGGCCTTCTCGTTTTTTTTTTTTTAGGACCAACTTATTCTGTTAAGCTTTACAATCGCGTAACAAATTTAAGTAATGTCTTTGCAAAAAAAATATATTCTAATTTTGTAAGCGTGAGCCCGGTAGTGATATGGGATAACACTGGTAAGAACATCGGCTCAGGTCGTCGATGTAAAAGGTAAAATTACTTCAGTAATACTACAAGGGGCATTATCTATTTTCTTTAATAAAACGAAATTTTCACCAAATGTGTGCTATATCCAAATGTTGTCCCAAAGAACAGAAACTGTGACTATAAAGTCAGTATAGCAGTGTATGTGTTATTTGTGTATGCATCCATCTTTAGGAACATATCAGGTTCATGTATTCTGCTGTATGGAGACAAGGACATAACCACAGCCCCCTTGTTGCCTGGGCCGACTTCTCACCGACCAGATCACAATGTATTTTATAGCAATACTAAGATCAGATTTAGTGATCAGTTATATGAAAACTAACTGTAAAGCGTTCCTGATCCCCTTCTAGTTATGTGACTATAAGAGGAGGAAAGAAGAATACAAAGCATGAAATTTTCTTGTGTTTTGTGGGGGTTTTTTTTCATGTTTTGGACTTTGCTTTCTTGTCTTTTGGGCTGTATTTTCTTGTCTTAGGTTTTGTTTTTTGGTTTGGGCTGTGTTTTTTTTGTGTTTTTGGCTGTGATTTTTTGTGTTTTTGACTGTTTTGTCGTTTGGGCTGCATTTTCTTGTGTTTTTGGCTGTTTTCTTGTGTCTTGTGCTGTTTTCTTGTGTTTTGGGCTGTGTTTTCTTGTTCTTTTGGCTGAATTTTCTCGTGTTTTGGGCTTAGTTTTCCTGTATTTTGGGCTGTGTTTTTAAGTAGGTTTTCTTGTGTTCTGAGCTGAGTTTTCTTATCTTCTGGGCTGTGTTTTATTTTGTTTTTGACTGTGTTTTCCTATATTTTGGGCTGAGTTTTCTTGTGCTTTTGACTGTGTTTTCTTGTGTTTGATTGTTTTCTTGTGTCTTATGCTGTGTTTTCTTGTGTTTTGGGCTGTGTTTTCTTGTGTTTTTTACTGTTTTCTTGTGCTGAGAGTTTTCTTGTGTTTTGGGCTGTGTTTTCTTGTGTTTTGGGCTGTTTCCTGTGTTTTGGGCTGAGTTTTTTTCTGTTTTGGGCTGTGTTTTCTTGTGTTTTGGGCTGAGTTTTCTTGTGTTTTCTTATGTTTTTGGACTATGTTTTCTTGTGTTTCAGGCTTTTTTTAATGTTTTTGGCAGCGTTTTCTAGTACTTCAAGCTTTTTTTTGTATGTTTTGTGCGGTTTTCTTGTGTTTTGGACTTTCTTTTTAAGCTAAATCATAATAACCAAATTCTAATCTAATACATTAGTAACAAATATCTATATTCTTTGAGATTTCATATATTTAAATTATTATTTCTGACAAATTCTGAATATTTGTTACAGGGCTGAAGAAGAGGAAGAACACTTAGAAAGGACTCTGGAGCAAAACAAAGGCAAAATGACAAAGAAAGAAGAGAAATGTACAATCCAGTGACGCCACCGCTATATGGGAAAGATGACGCTCTGGCCCATAATCCCTTATGCATCATGGTTTCGCTAAGTGACTGGAATCACTTTATAAAGACTATACTGAAACCCTGCAAGGAGAGGCCCAAGTCAATGTCCTGAGTTTTAATATGATAACTTTTGGTTTGTTGCTTCGAAATGTTTGATTTTAACACAACTTCAGCGTTAATGGAGACTGCAAAAGCATTCTAGCACTGAGGGGGTTAAAAGAGTGCTGTTTGCACCGCTGTCCTGGAGTCAGTAGTACGCACTGAAGCTGGATATAGACGCGGCCACCTGTTTTATGGCCCAGGGACTTCTCAAAGCAACTTTTCTTCCATTTCTAGTCGCCTAGTAAGACATGCCGGATGGTCGGGGAAGACGTGCTAGAGCGGCTGAATGTTGTTTTATCTGAGCTATACCGGAGGCTGCGGCGCCTCCATCAATGTTCTCACCTAGTCCTGCCATTTTCTATTGCTATGTTAGCTACCTACATTTTCACTTGCTAGGTATACACGCCAGGCTGTATTTACAGGTGTTTATTTTGAGCAGCTATTTTACATAATATTCCCCACAAAGTTAATAAAATCTCCCGTCTGTTCTGCCGGATGACTGACCCGTGCGTCGTAATTACCCACACGTCTGCCCATATTCCGTTTGGCTTCAGAACCTGCTGCAGTTTACATTTCTCAGTCAGAAACTTAAGAGTCTGTGGGAGAAACCTATTTATTTCATGCTTTTAAGTACGACTGATACTATACATTATTAGCTTATGATGCCGTTGATATTTATTTCTGCAATAAATTTAAAAAAATAAAAATAAAAAAAGCTATACATTTGTCATGCCATATTGTACCAGTATGATATTTACTGTGTCCTGTCGGAATATACATCGTCACATTGGTGCAACTGTTTATTTATTACTGTCTCATACAATTTTCAATAAAATCAGAATATTTCTTACCGTAATATTGTTTTTATTAATCATATATTGAGGAAAAAGTGGTTGTAGGTTTTATGTATTAATCACAATATCGAAAGACCAGTATTAGACGTGATGGTGGAAAGTTATTAGAGGGGCATGAATGCATACGGGAAATATGTAAACAGATCAATACATAGATACAGCAGATACATAAACCGATGCATCCATGGATACGATAAATGCATACAGTGGATACACAAACAGATTAATATATAGATGGATAGATAAAATAGACGCAATAGATAAGATGTGATAACATAGATGCATAAACAGATACATCCATGGATGGATTTATGGCAAATATACTGATACAATAAATACATAAAAAGATAGATTAGCCGATATGATAGAAACTATACATATGACAGATCTATAAGATAGATAGGTAAGATAGATAATGATGGATAGATAGATATGAGATAGATAGATATGGGATAGATAGATACAGTAGATAGATAGATAGATATGGGATAGATAGATAGATATGAGATAGATAGATGATAGATATGTGATGTGTTTCAGAGATGGATATGAGATAAATGGATGAATGAGATTAATTGAATGATAAATATACATCACATCACTGTGTATGACACTATAGAGCACTGCAGAATATGTTGTCAGTAAGCATAAAATGAGCTGTGTGAATGTGTGTGTGCAATAGATATATAGATAAAAAAAGGCCCCAACCTACTGGCCTGATACACTGCTCTTTTAGCTGTGAGGCTCCTTTCGAGCTGCACTGCTGCCTCTTTTATGGATCTGAATTGCGGCCATGAGATATACAGACAGACATTAGATGGACAATTCTGGAATGGATCCATATGTAATAGATTATAGCAGACGTGTGATAGAGCTAAATAGACATTATTTATGAGAGGTGAGAAGATTATAATTTCAGAGATAGATATTAGATTATAGTTATGAGATGAATATATAGAAGACTGATGGATATTAGATGTACTGACATATATAAGAGCGATATGAAGGTGACAGATATGGGTGAGAGATATTAGTGTGACACATTTCTGTCTATACACAGAGGTGACTTGGAGAGAGAGAAATTATTATGTGAGAAGCAAATAAGATGATTTCAGAGATGAGGAGAGATTGGACAAGTATGAGATGGCTGCACAGATTACATTAAAGATAAATATGATACAGATAGATCTCACACTTAGATATTTGATGAGCTATAAATTAAAAATATATATATATAATTAGATGTTATTAGATGGATATATAGATATATATGTGATTGATTAGATTATTGATAATAATTGCAAATTAGATGGATAAACAGATCAAAGATAATACAAAGTATTTCTAAATATTCAAGATAGCGATATATGTAATATAGATAAATGTGACCGAAATAGATATTATAGATGGATTGATAGCTAGGGAGACATGAAAACGGTATGAGACGCAGAGGAGAGAGAAACGGAGATATAAGATGGGAAATTAGACATAAAGGGACTGTGTGTATGAGACAGATATCAGAGAGCTGTGATACAGATGACCCATACATAGAGATGGGGTATATACACATACAGGGGGAGGCAACAGAACCGCTGGTACTTTCTTGTAGTGCTGCGATTTATTTCCCTTATTAGCGCTGGACCCCAGGGCTCTGGTCGCTGGCAGATCGCTCTGTGTCTATGGCCGATCGCTCAGGTCGCTGGCAGATCGCTCTGTGTCTATGGCCGATCGCTCAGGTCGCAGGCCGATTTCTCTGTGTCTATGGCCGTTTTGCTACTTTTCTGCAATAGAGAGGGAAAGGAGATGGCGGGCGGCAATAAAAAAAAATGTACAGACCTGTGTCAGAGACACGGATTTGGAGTTTAACATATTTCTATGTGATTAAGAGCATTTTTTTATTATTTCCAAGTGTCTCCTCCGCTCACCTGTGAAAGCTTCCTACCAATATTGTATCACCTAAATACAGAGAGTTATTGGTAGGAACATTACTGGGTCCATCCGACCCTGATCCCTCCTGGCCTCCCTGTAATATCTGTGAGGGGTCTGACTCCTGTCTCAGGATTATTCTGGAGTCAGAAAACGAAAAACAAAAAAAAAAAACAAATGTATCAGAAATAACATCAGTCATCACAGAACAACATGGAAAGTTATATATATATAAATATGTCACCCGCAGACAGGGGAGATTCCCACACTAGGCCTCCCTGCAGGTGTCTCTCATGTACATATTATATATATACTTCATGTATCCTTCCTGCATTTGCTTCTTTGCTTTATGACGATTTTCCTTTACTCATCTATTCTACATTTCTGACCACAGATCGCAGCTACTTATATAATATCCATACATTAGTTTCCCTTCTTGATGTTCCCTGAGTTTACAATAAATGATGTAGAAATACAAAGTCTGTGTGAAGCCAAAAGTTCTTCATATTTTGCAAAAAGAAGTCTCGGGATTCTTTCTCCCCCCCGATCGCCGGTGCCTTCTCTCCTGGGATCTTCAGGACTTCTCCTTACATATAATATGACTCTCTCCTGTAAATAGCGCAGATACATTTATATATATTGATGGCATCACTGAGGCTTCCGAACACTCCACGAAGTCTTGTGGCTGGAACTTTCCACTTCACATCATTCGGACAATACTTGTTTCAGGTTTCCGAGGAGACTGCATCTGACATCAACTTCACTTGTAAGAGAAATGAGAAGTTGATGTTTTTTATTATAATTAATGGATTTCATTAAAAGACTTTACAAGAATCAATTAATAATAATAATAATAATAATAATAACAAGAAAGTCTCCTGCATCCCGGATTCCTCCCGTTTCCGGATTGTGTGAGATGAGATTGTACCGATCTACAATCATCTACAATCTGTGGCTTTTGGTCTCTGCAGAGGAAGAAGCAGAAAGAAAAGTTCTTGCAATGGAAATGTCTGCTTTTACAATGTCACAAATTTACAATTGAAGAAATGAAACATGGTATCAAGGAGAAGAGATCTAGAAGGAGCCATTGCTTGGTGATCTGTCTGTGGCTCTGGAGGGATCCCAGACTTTCCTACTCCAGGATGTGGCGCACAGAGGAGCCATCAGCTCAGGGGCCAGTAAAAGGCACAACTCCCTGCACTTCTCCTCTCCTTACCTTTCCCGGAGCACAAACAGCCCCCAATCAAAGAGGAACAAAAGAAAGACAAAAAGAGTCGGGGGTTCTGCCCCTGCAATTTGGAAGCTTCATGAACCGTCATCCGGATCCAAGGCCAAGATGCATGAAAGATGCATGAAAGCGCCCCTGGGGAGGGAGCAGTCAGCCATCCCTGGAGGGGAGAGATGGGGGCGGCTGGTGGGATCAGGGTCTGCTGTGGTCTCCTGGTGTCTGATCTGCTCTGAGTGGATCCCAGAATTAAGTAGATTCCCAGGTGGGAGATCCAAGGAGATCCCAGTAACCGAGTCCTGACTGCTCCACACTTGTCTCTGTGCCCCCTGGGTCCAGCTGCAGCAGAGTCTCTTCTCCCTCCAGAGCCAGAGACGAGTTCTCTGCTGCACACACCAAACTTTCCTGGCTTTTCTTCTTCTCCTTTTCCCTTCTGCCCTCCCTCCCTTTCTTCTTCGTTTTAAACTTCCCTTAATCCGAGGTTTATGGGCAGAGGCATCAGGAGATCTCTCCTGCAATTTGGGATTAGACAAAATGCTCTTATTACAGGAAAGGCTTCTGCTACCTGATCCCCATAGATCTGCAGGCAGAGGAGACCCAGGACTGCCACTGGATGGACCCTCACCTCTGGGGGCAAATACACATATATATACTGTATGTCCTGCAGTCCTATGCAAAATCGAATAGGTGTTTACGTATAGATGGGTGAATATGGATAGATAATATATAATAGATAGATAATAGATAGATAATAGATAGATAGATAATAGATAATATATAGATAGATAGATAGATAATATATAATAGATAGATAGATAATATATAGATAGATAATAGATAGATAGATAGATAGATAGATAGATAGATAATATATAGATACATAATAGATAATATATAGATAGATAGATAGATAATAGATAGATAATATATAATAGATAGATAGATATGGGATAGATGTGGATTATATATTTATTAGTGAAGGAAGCCCCCAGAGAGGATTTGTTTCTTGGAGAGGGAGTGGGGTTTTGGGGTTTTGCTCTGTGGAGACTGCAGAGATCTCGGCTCCTCCACCTGGGTTTTCACCAATTTTCTCCCCTTATATCATCAGTTTAGTTGTATTTTCTATTTGTCTGCTGAGGATTTCAGATTTATTTTTTCATGGCGTTTGATAATTATCGGATAGTTTTATTAAAATTTGAATGTCGAATTTAAATGTTTAGAAATGATAAAATTTCCGATTTCGGTGACACAATCAGCGCCGAATGCTGCAGCTCCGCAGCTCACTATAGTGTATATATATCTAGTGTGTATGAATAATAATCTTTATTTTTATATAGCGCTGACATATTCCGCAGCGCTTTACAGTTTGCACACATTACCATCACTGTCCCCATTGGGGCTCACAATCTAGATTCCCTATCAGTATGTCTATTCGGATAGATAATAGACAGATAGCAGCGTTATGGATAATATTCCCCTTAGATCCATCGTTGTTCTCTCCTCTCCCCACTTCTGGACTTTCGGGGCCACAGACCCCATTTCTTCCTAACTCCTCGGATTAGATCCCGGGATCGGCGCCGATCTGTCAGCTGATTCTCTGCCCCCAGATCCCCCCGTGTCCTCTTCTAGTTTTAACTGTTTATCGTCTGATCTGTTTCCCCAGAATTCATCACATAATTATATTAAATGAGGGTGAAAATAAATTAACAGAAAAAGGGATAAAATAAAACGAAACATTAGTAAGAAAATGAAAAATTTAATAAAGTAAAACAATATTGAAATGCGCATATCTAATATATATATATACACAGCTGTACATCTCTCTCACTATAGATATAGATATATAGATATATTTAGTGCAGATGCTACTGAAAATGTAATTTCTGTGATGGAGAGAATGCGGTAACCTAGAATTAAAATGAATAGACAGATGATAGATAATCGATGTGTTGCTTATAAAGCTTCACTGACGCATCAGTATTTCCTCCGTATTTCTTCCGTATTTCGCAGCAGCAGGTGTCATCTTTCTCTTTCCCTCCTGATCTGTCACTTGCCCCGACACTGATTCCTGGCTCCTCACTTCTGTGACGTGGGAAGTTTCCCTCTGAGGCTGAGGGCCCTGGTCGGTGTCTGGGGCCGGATCCCGGCACTGTTCGCTGGCTGAGTCCCCGGCTATACCGCTGCTCAGCGCTGACTGCTGTTTCCTTCCCGGCCGATCACATTCACCAGACTGGAGCTGGTTCAGTAGTAAACGGAGAGGCGAGACCTTACCCCATTGGCTGAGGCTCCCGTCACTCTGCCCTTTCCTGGGCTGTGATTGGTGAAGACGCGCGGTGTGGCCGCCGCCCCTCGCTCTCTTACTAGGGGTAGGGCAGGAGGAGGGCGATCAATCTTCATCAGTCCACATTTCCTATCACCTAAAGCGGCGGCGGGAGACGGCTGCTCTGCCTACAGGTACAGGATGACCGCCAGCCGCCCCTATAGCACTGATATCTGTACTGCATGGGGCTGAGAGGGCGGGCAGGGGCGACATGGGGGCTGCTGGCCCTTTAAATCAACTTTTTAGGACTTTCACCGTCTGCAGCGCTTCCCAGGAGGCGCTGCTGCTCGTCCCTGCGGCTTGGGGAGGCCAGGAGGCTGTATGGAGAGGGGAGAGGCTGCGGGCCCGGGCCGGGGGGAGCTCGGGGGTCTCTCTCTCTCTCCTGCTGGGTTTTTTTTCCTCCCTCTCTTTTCTTTTCTTCTGTGTTTAGTCCTTGATGTGGAGATTCTGTGGCTCAGGAGCAGTAATGTCTCACCTGAGCTGATCCCTGGATGAGGTGTTTGTTTTTGGAGTTTGTTTCCCCCTTTCTCTCCTCCTACCTATTATACAACACAGGGCAGGTCCAAAAAATGTCTGCACAGAAAAGAAGAGACTCCAGCAAGGGAGACAGTCCAGGAGTCCACACTGTGTCCCAGGGACTGCTCCTGCTGTTATTATTATTATTATTATTATTATTACCCACTGTACTGTGCAGGGTCGGAGCCTCCTGGTTGGGGTGAGTTATGTAAATGGGGCATCTGTGTGGGATCTCCATTCATTAGCTCCTGGCTGGAGGTGACATTACCCTATCAATGGCCGCCATCTGCAACAACAACCAAGAAAAGTTTAGGAAGAAGATAAATGACGGCTGCTCGGATCTCATCAGTGTTGTGCATATGGAAAGTGACTTGTTTGTTGTCACAGTCGGGATCGGCCGATGTGTTAAGTCTTGTTGATTTACTAGGAGGTGAGAATTAGGAATGCTCAGGCCTGGGGGGCTGTCAGAGGGATGGGGGGCTGCCAAATGTTTGTTCTTCACTCATTTTACATTTGTTCCTCAGGAAGCAGAGGAACCAAATAATCCCTAGAATATCCATCTATCGGTCTATCAATAAATATTATTTATTTGCATTAGTGTGTATATATATATAATATTACAGTGTATGTGTATAATAATGTTCTGTTCTATACATTGTTGCTGGTCTCTGTCACCATTAATCAGTGTTTGCTTTTCTCCTCCAGTCTTTGTCCTGCCTTGTTGGAATAATAAGGAGATATTGATGCCCCTGGTGTCCGGGTGACCTAGAGGAATACACCCAGCTGTGGATAGTGTCGGGGAGCCCTGGGCAGCTGTTAGCATGATGTCTTACCTCAAACAGCCCCCCTATGGCATGAATAGCTTGGGGCTCACAGGACCAGCCATGGACTTGCTCCATCCGTCAGTGGGATACCCAGGTAAGACCCCCCCTGCCCACCCGGACCACTGCTCTATGGATCCCATTGTGATTTGTGTCCGGTCTAAATATAAATGGACAAATCCACAGAGAGGAACCGGAGCCATAAGATTTGTCTGCAGTAGGAAATATGTATTTTTATTTTAAAGTTGTTCTTGAAGACTGAGAGCCGTGCCGGTGCATGTGCGCCATCGTAATGTGCATTCTCCCCTATAGATGTAATTGTAGACCCGGAGTTATAGATGAAGAGGAACCGAACGAGAGACTTGTATAAAGTTAGTAAAAGTTCTGTAGCTCAGTCTGGACTCGGGATCGCCGGTGATCGGTGCAGATCTGGATCCCTGTCATGGAGAATGCGGGCCTGCTCCGATCCCCACCTCCAGATCGATCACTTTCTGTTTCTAAATCTCTGGGACAAAATGTTCTAAAACAAAAACCTAAAGGCGGAGGAGATCTGAGAGCCGGAGCCAGACCCGCCTGCGAATGCCACGTTTATTAATTGTTTCTTCTTTGTTTTAGATATTTTCAAAACTTTCCATAAGTTATCTCCACTCTTCACCGAGACGATTAAATGTGCGCATTTATAGATAGCGACGGGAGTGATGAAAAGAAGGCTCTGGGGTTATTAGTGTAGAAGTGTCAGAAAGTTTCGAATATATATATATATATATACCTTTTAAAAAAAAAAAAAATTAATATATAAACACAGCGTGTGTGTGTGTGTGTGTATATATATATATATGTGTTAAATGCTTCTATTTTCTCTTGTCAATTATTAAATGTAATAATAGTTATATTGTAGTTATGAAAATATATATATCTTCAATAGAACTACATGTAATATTAAATATTTGTGCCATGTGCACATATAGTAGTCATGAGATATACATATATATATTCATAACTACAATATAACTGTTATTACCTTTAATAATTGACAAGAGAAAATAGAAGCATTTAACATATATATATATATATATATATATATATATATATATATATATATATATATATATATATATATATATATATATATATATATATATATATGTTAAATGCTTCTATTTTCTCTTGTCAATGATTAAATGTAATAATTGGTTAATTTCCTCTGGTTCAGTGTGCGGAATATTAATAACAAGTTTTGGCTTGATCCCAATCTGATCGCTTACTTTGAGTTTCCAGCATGATCTATCAGGATTACTGATCAATCACCAGATCATCCTGTAATTGATCCATTCCTTATGTGCTGAATATAACACCTTGATCTCGCTGGACTTCTGTATCGGTGGGACATGTCTCTCTCCCGCAGACTGTTCAGTGTGTAAAGAAATAAGATCTTAAGGAAAGGCCTAAATGTTATTTTCCCCTGTCCTATGACAAAGTAGATCCTGACCCAAAATGTAATCCGGCTCGGTTGTGAATCTCCTTTCCGATGACAGAGTAGTGCCTCCCGGGGCCACTGTCCTGCACATTCTGCCTCCACTCCTGGCAGCCCTGATCCTGCGTGGAGCTGGGTGGACATTATTAATCCGGGTGATCGCATTAGCCCAGGCCTTTGTTATTTCTGAGCATGAAGTTGTGTTGTTGTTCTTGTTATTGTTGTTCTTGTTGTTCTTTACACTTTGCTGATATTTTACTAATTTCCGAATTCTAATGTATAGTGTGAAGTGCAGGTTCTAGACTTGCAGAACAATGTGTTTTAGCCCCAGAATAGCGCGGCCCTGGCGGCGGCCCCGTGTAGCGCAGGCGCTGATCCGCAGCCTCCGTGTCCGGCGGTCATTACTAACAGATCCGCGTCCTGCCCCCACAGCCACTCCGCGGAAGCAGCGCCGGGAGCGCACCACCTTCACCCGCTCGCAGCTGGACGTGCTGGAGGCTTTGTTCGCCAAGACCCGGTACCCGGACATCTTCATGAGGGAGGAGGTGGCTCTGAAGATAAACCTGCCCGAGTCCCGAGTCCAGGTAAGGCCACACGCTTCGGCCGCCCCGGGCCCCTCCGCAGGGAGGAAACCTGCTCTCCACTCCTCACACATTCTTGTGTTCTCTGTTGTCAGCCCTTTCTTTCTGGAGGGAGGACGATCGCCCTCATTCCAATTATTACTCCCCACAGGAACAAATATTTCCCACCACGATCACTAATTCTAAGTCAAGCTGCTGCAGAACCTCTTGGTGTGATGATATAGCCTTTCCTATCAGATGGATGTTAGAGTAGATTTCTGATGGCAGTGGGATATTTGCACTCGTTTCTGTGAGAAGACCCCCGGCCTGTTCCTGGGGGGGGGGGAAGGAAGGTTTTGGCCTAAGCTGTGGCTGCCATGGGGCTGGGGGACTGTAGGAATTGTCTGCACACCTGTATATAATAATGCTGCCATATAGTGCTGGGGGTCCAGGGTGCAGTCACCGTGTAGCACAGGTGGGCAAGTTATTATTAGGGTCCGTGTGATGAAGGTTATTTAATGGTGTGATGAAGGTTATTTAATGGCATTTTGTATTTTTACCTGTAGGACCAAATGTGTTTTCTGTGTATATATATATATATATATTTTAACACATGGAACAGAAACGGTTGTTGTTGTTGTTGTTTTCTTTAGTGCATTGTCTTCATTATATATTCTGTATATTTATATTGACATAGTATACATGACTATATGCCAGACTGGAAGGAAAAAAAACGCCCCCTACAGAAAGTACTGGCCACCCTGTGTGTATATGGGAAAAGAAAAGTTTCTACATGAATATTTACAGTTTAGGTGTGTAGAAAGGCCCCCAATAAGGAGCCGAAACGTCGCCATGATGAGGGGCCATTAAATAACATGGTTTTTTTTTTTCACTCAAACGGTGTGCAGCCTCCAACATCTGGATATATAACTACTATAAAATATATATATATATATATATATATATATATATGCAACAGATAAACCACTCCAATAAATAAGATTCACCTGGCAATATAAATAAACTTTTTTTTTTTTTGTCTATTATTTAACAATTATAGGAAGTCACCATTAGGTTCCTGTTAACTTCTAAAACAAATAGGAATAATATATATGTACAATGTTCCATATTTACAGTAAATTATATCTTGCTTGCTGGATAATTTTAATTAGTAGTTTTATATATATATATTTTTTTTTAACTAATTGGACTTTTGTAAAGCGAAATACAGAACTCGGTGAGGGAAAAAAAACCCCAAAAACAACAATGGGGAAAAAAAACAAAGAAACAAAACTTCAGCCCAAATAATTTGGTACTCGATCGCAATGTGGTGGCTTGCGGCATATACGGCCGAGGTTCAGGTCTTTGGATGTTAATTTCAGAATTAAGAGCCATAAATAGATTAAAAATATTGGAACGAATTATTAATCCTAATAACCTCTGATCGATCATTTTAGTCCTAAAAGTGCCCAGTCATAAAGGAGCAAAAAAAAAGTCTCCGGGAGTCAAAGTTGTCAGTGACCGGGAATCTACAAGAGGAATCCTGTCATCTGGGGTGTAAAGCGGTGATCGGAGGACACTGCCGACCTTCAGTGTGATAACTGGTGACACTTGTGTGGAATATTATATGATGCCGCCCTCACTTGCTGTAAGTCTGTTGTGCGGCGGTTTCTATAACGCACTGTGTGCACAGAGGCGAAGCTCCATGTGATTGAGGCTAGAGACTGCTCCGCTCTCCCATCCTTCTATCCCTGTGTGTAATACATTGATGACTCGCTGTCCTCACTCAGTGCCGGTGTCTCTGCCGCTATAGGAAGCAGTGATTGTCGGCGGCCGCTCCCGCCGCTGCCGATCCCCGCCGGCTCTCTCTACATCTATGGGATGATTGTTCCATTTTTGTCCTTTTCGCTCCAGGTTTGGTTTAAGAACCGTCGGGCCAAGTGCAGACAGCAGCAGCAGCAGCAGCAGAGCAGCGGCGGCGGCGCCGGGGCCAAGAACCGGCCGGCGAAGAAGAAGTGCAGCCCGGCCCGGGAGAGCTCGGGCTCCGAGAGCAGCGGCCAGTTCACACCTCCTGCGGTCTCCAGCTCCGGCTCCGGCTCCTCGTCGTCTTCCTCCTCCAGCTCCTCCGGGAACCCCGGCCTGGGCACGGCGGCGTCCATCTGGAGCCCGGCCTCCATCTCCCCGGGCACCGCTGCTGCTGCCCCCGGCGCTGCGCCCGATCACCTGGGCCCTGCGGCCGGCGCCTCCTGCATGCAGCGCTCCGGCTCCTCCTCCGCTGCCTCCTACCCGATGACCTACAGCCAGGCTGCGGGCTACACCCAGGGCTACCCGGCCCCTTCCTCCTCGTACTTTGGAGGGGTAGATTGCAGTTCTTACCTGGCCCCCATGCACTCCCACCACCATCCCCACCAGCTCAGCCCCATGACTCCTTCCTCCATGTCCAGCCATCACCACCACCACCACCTGAGCCAGAGCTCCAGCCACCACCATCACCACCACCACCACCACCAGGGCTATGCCAGCACAGGACTGCCATTCAACTCCTCTGACTGCTTGGACTACAAGGACCAGGCTGCTGCCTCCTCCTGGAAACTCAACTTCAACTCCACCGACTGTCTGGACTACAAAGATCAGGCCTCCTGGAGGTTCCAGGTTTTGTGAGGCAAGGAGCTTCAAGTTCTGGAAGTAAACTTTCATGGCTGGAGCCCCTGAGTGCTGCCAGGAGAACATGCCCCAAAGTGCTGGCCTATAGCTGGGCGGTGGGGACCCCACCAGTCTGCACCTGGACCTTCTGTAGTAACTGTCCCCCTGTGAATTATTTATTGGTCATCTGGACTGTAGTGTCTGCAAAGAATATGGGAACGTGGAACCTTATTTTCCCATCCACTTCAATATATATATATTTTTGGCCTATGCCCAAAGGTCATAATCACTTCTGCTAAAGTGTATATAGACGGGGGGCGCCCCTCGCACATGGGGCGCCCCTCCTATTGGCCATCGGCGTACAGTATACACATGCACTGTTCTCCAAGGTGTAGGATATTGGACTTTGCAGCCTCTTGCTGCCTGTAGCAGCAGAAATGTGTAAATATTCGGTCCGTTGCTAGGACCCATTTTACTCTTAGTCTAATTATAATATTTTCAGTATAACAATTCTCCTAACAGTCCTCTCTTTGTGGAGAAACCAAATTGTTGATATGAGACTTGGGGGTTGGTGGGTCAGTTCTACTGCAAGTCATTACAAATCCCTTCAATAGAGACTCCCCGGGGTGAAAAAGGGGTTAAATTTAGGTAACAAATAAATACATATATATATATACTTTATAAAAAATGACAGCACATGAAAAGGTTGTTGGTCCAAGTCCAACCGGCCCCAACTCCCCCCCCCCCCCCCCCCCCCCCCCCATCTCTGGTGTTGGCCCCAGGCTGTTGCTCCACTAGAGGCACCAATGGCGTTGGTTAGGTTCCCTTAGAAACACGATGCAACCCACAAGTGGCAGCCTCCACTGAGTGTGGACGACCGCTAAGCTTCCGCATCATGGGACGCCCTCGGCCTGTGGCTGCAGTGTGTGTGTTAATAGGCATTGTCTGTAGGATCACTCCATTTTTGTACTGTCCCTTTAGTTGAATTGGGCTCACGGTATAAAGTTCTGTCTCAGCACTTCCATTTGTGTCACTGAAGATTCGGATCAGTTTGTCCCTGTGTAGGTGGAAAATGAATAATAAAAAAAAAAAAAAATGTTTGTAAAGTTGATAACATGGTATGTCACATCACTCCCAGTGTAAGGGAAGCCCATATCTACATACCCCCTCTTCCCATAATAAAAATCAGACTATTGATTTCAAGCTTTTGTGTCATCATTTCTACGTGGCGCTATTAGTGGGGCAAGATAAAGTGGGTGAAGCAGCCACAATAACTGGGCAGGTGATATAGATAGAGAGATATAGATATATATATATTTTTTTGCAAGATTAAATTAAAAAATGGTCGCTGTTATGTACAATATTATCCATCTATTACACTGACAACCAATATTTAATTTAAGCTTGCAAAATAAATGTATATAAAATTTATTTTATTTTTTTGTCACCTCTTGTGGATCTTTAAGTTTTTCCAAATACATGTCCCAGGTTTAGCATGTTTTTGTTTTTTTTTTGTTAACTTCCCTATATTTCTTGATTTAAAAAAAAAAAAAAAAAGTTAGGCCTGTTTCACACTTCCGTTTTTGTGTCCGCCAAACGGATCCGTTTTTTTGACGGATCCGCGGTAACCACTAATGGAAGTCTATGGGACAAAAAAAACGGATCCTGCAAAAAAATGGCGGATCCGTTTTTTTACGGAAACCAACGGATTTTGACGGATTTGAAAAAACGGAAGTGTGAAACAGGCCACATAGGTCTATTTAAAAGGATAAAACAAAAATCACCAAACACACGCGGTTAATGAAAATAAAATCACCTGATGGAAGCCTTAAGCTGTACCGACGGATCAATCGTTTTATTTATTTTTCTCCATATGGGAGTAAAATGTCCAAGTCAGTGCTAGGATTTGCATGATTATTTTTTTTTTTTTTTCCCCCCCCTGCCATTTTTTTGCTGAGCAAATCCTAAAAAAAAAAAAAATGCTGCCCATGGACTATAATATCTTCATGCTCGATCTGTAAAAGAGATGGGTAGGACACGTAGCGGAAATATGGATGTGTGACTGGGGCCTGAGTTTGGTTGCTATGAACAAACTTCAACATCTTAACTTCTTGAGCTGATCTTCAGTATACCGCACTTTTTTGTATTTTTATTTTTTTTTTTTTGTTTTTTTTGAGGTTGGTGAATTTTCTTTTTTGACCCCAAAGTTACCAAAACTAGGAATACCCCAGTGTTCTAACTGGGTCATTATGGTATGAGCAAAATAAATCACAGCACCCTCTTTGCAATATAAAAACAAAATGTTGCAAATGTAAGAGGTAAAATTTGCATTTGTTTGTAAAGAAACATCAGACTGCTTTTATTTGTTTTTAAATAAATAACTGAGCTCTTAGCAAACAGGTTTTTTTTTTTCAGATGCGTTTTTGTAGATGTTGACAAACATTCTGTAGGTATTCCTCTCCGGGCCCCAGACACATTTCCGGCTCGCACCATCAGTGTTGGGATCCTCCCCTGACAGGCTCCAGGACATTGATCAATCATCTCCAGCGAATTTCATCTAATGCAATATTAGTTATTTTAAAAGGTGAATCCATAAATGCCTGTCTTCTCTGATGTTTCTCTTTCCGTCTTATGCATCAATATAATTGAAATTCTGTGGACCAAACTGATCTTTATTACCCAGCTGCAGGGGTAACATTAGAGGTGTAGCATAAAAATTAATTTAAGTTGGGTTATAATTATTTCTATAGCTCTAACAGATTCTGCAGCACTTTACAATGAAGCGGGGACACTGCGCAGTATTTTATATAATTATTTTTATTTTCTGGTCTATTCTGAACAGCACCCAAACTGATTCCGTTTTATGCAGATTGATGCCGCTAGATTTGCTCATGAGCTTTGCCTGGGTTTCTATATATCATTACTATCTGGATCACTTTTCTTCTGACTTAACGGATGAAGACTAATGTCAGCCGGCATCTGTTGTCATCGGCCTTTTTCATCGGTTTCTGTTGCAAAATGGATGATCCGGATCAAAAAACGTAGCGTGTATTGATCCAGCTTCTTCAAGGGCTTGGTGCAATTTGTGGTACGCTAGATAAATGGGAGCAATCCCATAGCAAATCATGCGATCCATTTTCCCATCAGTATGTGGAAACAAGGCCTCATTCTAATTGTTTTCACATTTTATTTTTGTTTGTATGCATACTGGTACTATACATTTATCTACATGTTATATATTTGGTTTACTTTGGTCGAAGTATGAAATTAAGGCCACATTCACACGCTCAGTATTTGTAACCAAACCCAGGAGTGGGTGAGAAATGCAGAAGTGGTGACGGGTTTCTCTTCCTTTCCTCTGATTGTTCCACTCCTGGTTTTGTCTTACAAATACTGATTGTGTGAATGTGATCTTAATAAAAGTTTATTAAAAAATCCTTAGAACTCCAGTTCATAGTGTGTAATAAATATATACAGTATATTATCTTCACAAGTCATCACACAGAAGACCTTAAATGTTCTATGTAAGGTCAGGGGAATAACTCAAAGCACCTATGTCCAATCCCAAAAGGGAAAAAAGTCACACTGACCCCTCAATCATGTGCGATTCAGGCCATGTTCCCAAACATGCTGTTGTGTTTTTTTGTTTTTAAATATCTGCAGGTGTCTCCTCTGATTACGGCAATTTTGCTGCATTTTTGTGCATTTTCTTTTTTTTTTTAGTGAATATTTCAAGCAGCACTTTTATAATGTATTTTTTGTTAGTACAGAAATGCTGGGATTCTGCATTTAAAAACCGATCTGCGCTTTTTTTTTTTTTATGCGTCTATCAGGCCTCACAGTCTATAAGAAAAAAAAAATCAAAACCCAAAAAAACACAAAGCGCAGTTAAACAACGTCTTTAAATACAGGGAGCACAAGTTTTATAGAAATTTTTCCCACTTTACTTGTGATTGAAAATATGGTGGATTTTATGCACAAAAAAAAACAACAAAAAATCGTCTGCTCTACATGGGAACTTGTTCTTATAATACTGGCCTATTTATTTATTATGCCTTGCATATATAGCGCCACTAATTCCACAGCGCTTTACAGACATTATCATCACTGTCCCCGATGGGGCTCACAATCTAAATTTCCTATCAGTATGTCTTTGGAATGTGGGAGGAAACCAGAGAATCCGGAGGAAACCCTCGTAAACACGGGGAGAACATACAAACTCCTTACAGATGTTGTCCCTGGTGGGCTTGAGCCCAGGACCCCAGCGCTGCAAGGCTGCTGCAATCTTTTTACACATTACAGTTTACATCTAGACTTAGATCTACTGTTCTTCCCTTTTCGATTCTCCTCTAGGTTTTGTCTCGCACACATCTGCACATTCTTATTCACACATTATTTGATTGAGCATCGCCCGACCTAGGACTGCAGAGCGGCAGACCTTGTACAGTCATGGTGGAGGAACCTGTCTGTCTCTTCCTGTTAGCATAGAATTAGATCCATATCTAATTTCCAGTTAGACAACTCGGGAACGTAATAATAATAATATAATACATTTTATTTGTATAGCGCCGACATATTCTGCAGCACTTTACATTTCAGAGGGGATTTGTACAGACAATAGACATTACAGCATAACAATAATCACATAGATCATAACAAATACCAAGAGGAATGAGGGCCCTGCTCGCAAGCTTACAGTCTATGAGGAAAGAGGTAGACACGAAAGTGGGTGGTAACAATTGCCCTGATTGTATGGACCAGCCATAATGTTAAGTGTGTAACAGTACAAACACAGAAGGCTAATGGATGCATAAAGCATGTGGGAACATGATGCGGGAAATCTGGTTATGGTAAAACTTTTGACTCTGCCACACAGGGATAGATTAGGTTAATATGTTGAGGCGGTAGGCCAGTCTGAATAAATGCGTTTTCAGGGCACGCATAAAATTGTGGGGATTGGGGACTACTCGTATTGACCTGGGAAGTGCATTCCAAAGAATTGGTGCAGCACGTGTAAAGTCTTGGAGACGGGAGTGGGAACATAATATTATACTGTAATAATGGGTCTTGTGTAAAGAAAGTGCTGCAGTTGCTGATAGCAACCATTACATTTATATCTTTGTGGCTGGGAGAAAAAAATATATAATTGTAGGAGTCCAAAGTAACTGGATGGAATGCGGAATTCTCTCCTGATGACATAAAACAATTCCTCAGTAAGAAAGTGACACTAGGAATAAGTGCGTCCACAACGGGTCATGTTCATCACGGCAGGGTTTTTGTAATTTAATCTTTAATGGTTTTTTTCTTCAATAATCAAAACTAATATTTAAAATTAAATAATCATAAACGGATGTTCATATTAGTCTATTGTAGAAATAGGGGCAACCAAACATGAGACTCACTCAGAAATCCTGATCACTAGCAATTAAATTAGCTGACGTGTCAGAATAAGTTGATGATCTATCCAAAGGAAAGGTCATCAGTATCAGATTGGAGGGGTCCGATACCCATCACCCCGACCTTCCTCCACATCACTGTTATAAGTTGTGGCAGCAGCCATCTTTAAACACACTATACTGGATCCATCATTGCATGTGAACCTGTTTTTTTTTTGTCAACTTTTTAGTGTCTTGTGCTTTTTTCTTTGCGCCACATTCATCTTTCCATTTGCGCCTTTTGTAAAGTCTATTTTATGTGTATTGTATATCTCTATCTATAGATCTATCTCTGTTAGTCATTTATCTATGCACGATTGCCATTGTGGCCAGAATTTAGGGTTTTCAGATGTTGTGACCGAATTAGTTTGCGACTATTCAAAGAATCTCAATTTGCTGCAAACATTCTCCAATATTCCCGGTTCCTGGAGTGATTTTAGATGCACCAGGCATTTTGACACAACTTTTACACCTTTGTGCAAAATGTTTGACTTATTGCACTAAGAAGTTGCAAAAAAGACAAAATAAAATAAAAGCCCTTTTTGACTTTGTACAAAATGTACGAACTGCGCTATTTTGACAAGTTTAACGCCAAAAGAGGTCAACATATACTACAAGACTTAGAAGAAAAGTGACTTAAAAAATGCGAATGGTGAATCGGGGCCATTGAAAGAAGCTGCACTGCATAGATCCATGCAAAGTGTAGTGGCCGCTGCCAGGCAGCGCAGAACAGCTATTATTTACAAGCTTTGTAACTGTTCAATGCACGTTTGGCCGCCACTTTAGCAGCTGATCAAATCAGCCTACATTTATTTGCGATTTATCAGTGTATAGTCAGTCTCACCACACTGAGCATTTACATGCAATGTATGGTATCACATGCATACAAAGTACCTGCTACTAGTCATCTGGGCAATGCAATTTTGGGGGAACAGGTTCATAGTTTGTTCATTACATGCAAGTACAAGAAATGGTCTTATTTTGGGCCACTATATGACTTATATCCTGCATTTTTCTCCAGGTGTTCCCTCCGTGAGCTATACCTCTAGTTTTCAGATCTCTTTGAGTTGAGTGGAGACCAGCTGCTATGATGATGTCTCCCATACACAGCACACACAGATATGAGGGATTCCTGCTCTTCTTTCTCGGTTTAGAACATGTTCAGTTGCCGCATGGAAAACATTATGCGGCAATAATGAGCAGTGTAGCTGGGAATCCAGCTCTAGGATAAGCTAAATTACACAGTAACTGCAGCATGATATTCCAGTCCCTGCTTGTTTTCTCACTTGGCTTCTCTCTCCATAGAGTATAATAGGAGGTGTAACCTGTCTCCTCACCGTGCTGTCAGTCTGTCTTGCTTTGCCCATATTCAGATTTGATCATTCTCTTTTTAGAATGAATGATGACTTTAGGAAGCAGAGTGTAGGGGAAGAAATGTCCCATAAATGGAGAAAGAAACATATTTCTCTGATAGTATATATTGAAAAGTTTCTTATATTCTCTTGTAGTATTGAATTTTGGACAAACTGATGAAAAGCCAGTGATAATTTAATATCTACTCTGGACAGATCTGTCTGCTTTCTGCTGGTTGGTCACTAACAAGTTACAACTAATGATGAGCGAGTATACTTGTTGCTCGGGTGTCTTCTGAGTATTTTGGCGTGCTCGGAGATTTCGTTTCTGTTGCCTCAGCTGCATGATTTGTGGCTGCTAGACAGCCTGAATACATGTGTGGAATGCCTGCTTGTTAGGGAATTCCCACATGTATTCAGCCTGTCTACAAGTCGCAAATCATGTTCACACTTGTGCATGTCACATGTTTTTAATCCGTTTTTTCCTTGCCTAGCATGGTTTGAGAGACCCCACCCCTCTCTTGTGTGGCATGCACAAAAGAGCTGTCTTGCACCACAAGCCCATACTATGAAGCGCCTGTCCGAATCCTGTTCATTTTAGACACTGTTCAGATGTTCAGGTTTTAAATACATTAGATAGGGACTGCTTCAATACAGGTTACCTTGACGCGGTGAAGCAGCTTGGTATACATTTTTTTGCAAAAAAACGTATCGACTAAATACCCTGTATTTGTTATCCAGCACTTGCTGATTACTGTCATATATTTTACTGCAGAGTATTTTTGCAAATCTGTTTTCTTGCTGTGTCTCAGTTAGTGGGTGGTGTGAACGTTGTCTTACCAACTTGTTCACACTTGTGCATGTCACATGTGTTTTTGATCCGTTTTTTCCTTGCCTAGCATGGTCTCAGAGACCCCACCCCTCTCTTGTGTGGCATGCACAAAAGAGCTGTCTTGCACCACAAGCCCATACTAAGAAGCGCCTGTCCAAATCCTGTTCATTTTAGACACTGTTCAGATGTTCAGGTTTTAAATACATTAGATAGGGACTGCTTCAATACGGGTTACCTTGATGCGGTGAAGCAGCTTGGTATACATTTTTTTGCAAAATAACATATCGACTAAATACCCTGTATTTGTTATCCAGCACTTGTTGATTACTGTCATATATTTTACTGCATAGTATTTTTGCAAATCTGTTTTCTTGCTGTGTCTCAGTTAGTGGGTGGTGTGAACGTTGTCTTACCGACATATTCACACTTGTGCATGTCACATATGTTTTTAAGTCGCAAGTCATGCAGCTGAGACGACGAAAACTAAATCTCCGAGCACGCCAATATATTCGGAGATCACTCGAGCATGCTCGGAGAAACCTGAGCAATGAGTATACTCGCTCATCACTATAGCTGATACATGTTTATTACTCAGAATAGTAATATGAAGACATCAGAATCACTTACTGTAAGCTGTAAAGTGACAAGGATTACAATAATTAATTATATACTATATAAGCTCCTCCAGGTTAAAAAAATAAAAAATAAAAAAATCTTTTTTTTAAAGGACACTGGAAAACACGAGACAAGCTCTTCTGTTGCTTAATGCAAGCATTTCGATATACGGCCCCTACCCGCACTCTCTTGCGTGCAGTTGCCTCCCTGATGTTCATTTTTCCAATGCGGTTATAGAAGAAAAGCTGGAATAAGATTGAGAAATATGTCACAAATTTAGCAGAATAGCAACAATTACTATTACCCCATGGGGGCTGGAGCAAAGACGAGGTGCCAAGGCAATATTCCGTAATTAACATTCTTGTGGTTATAATTAGGCTCTTCCCAGACAGTCAGAGATGGTACAGAGGAGGCCGACAGGAGCCATGGGCAGAAGATGTGTCTGTCTGGCGAGGAAGAGGCAGGACTTGTTTTGAGGGTCCGCTCTGATCCCCTCAGGTGCACCCGGCATCATTGTGGGAATCGTTTTCTTAGATAACCCTCCACAGCTGCTTACCAAGCGCCAAGACTGAGAATGTTGCAGAACCTCTGTAATGTCGCCATGATGCCACCAGACGTCTCATATAGGTCTTAAGAATATAACAGGTAAGTGCAGAAAAATAATTATGTGAAACAATAGTGACCGAAATAATATGCTGAAGTCTACAGGTTATATACCAGTGTGAACAGACGAGGCATACATGAGATATATATTCATTATCATATGTATCCTTATCTCTATAATATAGTAGATCACTGAGGCTGTGGAGATTACAATGAGAATCTCTTATCAAATAGAAGTCAAAATATTGCTGCAGTCTTGGCTTCTGTTACACCTGTGATCCTTAGGAGTAGATGCCCGTGAAAACAAACTTTTATACACTTTTTTTTTTTTTTACACTATTCCATTTTGTTTTTTAGACAAAATCAGAACCAGTATTTTTCCCGACTCCTACCTGTAGGATATACAGTTGTGTGAAAAAAGTGTTTGCCCCCTTCCTGATTTCCTATTCTTTTGCATGTTTGTCACACTTCAATGTTTCAGATCATCAAACAAATATATATATTAGACAAAGATTACACAAGTAATCACAAAATGCAGTTTTTAAATGAAGGTCTTTATTAATAATGGAAAAATGAATCCAAACCTACAGGGCCCTGTGTCAAAAAGTGATGGCCCCCTAAACCTAATAAATGGTTGGGCCACCCTTAGCAGCAACAACTGCTTGCAGTAACTGGCAATGAGTCTTTTGTAATGCTCTGGAGGAATTTTGGCCCACTCATCTTTTCAGAATTGATTTAATTCAGCCACATTGGAGGGTTTCCAAGCATGAACCACCTTTATAAGGTCATGCCAGAGCATATCAATTGCATTAAGGTAAGGACTTTGACTAGGCCACTCCAAAGTCTTAGTTTTGTTTTTCTTAAGCCATTCAGATTTGGACTTGCTGGTGTGTTCTGGATAGCTGTCCTGCTGCATAACCCAAGTGCACTTCAGCTGTAGGTCACAAACAGACAACCAGACATTCTTCTTCGGGATTTTTTGGTAAAGAGCAGAATTCATGGTTCCATTTACCTCAGCAAGTCTTTTGCTCAGTTTGGCTGGACGGCCAGGTCTAGGAAGACTTCTGGTGGTCCCAAACTTCTTCTTCTGAGCTCCTTGGCCAGTTCCTTTGACCTCATGATTACCATTTGGTCTGACATGCACTGTGAACTGTGAGGTCTGGTACAGACAGGTGTGCACCTTTACAAATCAAGTCCTATCAGTTTAATTAAACACAGCTGGACTCCAATGAAGGAGAACCATCTCAAGGAGGATCATAAGGAAATCGACAGCATGTGACTTAAATATGAGTGTCTGAGCAAAGGCTCTGAATACTTATGAATAGAGATGAGCGACTTTGCCTTTTTTAGGGTCGAGTCGGGTTTCATGAAACCCGACTTTCCCAAAAGTCGAGTCGAACGAAATCGGCCGACTATCGTGAAAAGTCAAAGGTCCGACTGAAACACGAAACCCAATGCAAGTCAATGGGGAAGCAAAGTCGGCAAGGAGTGGAGGACAGTAAACACACCTACATGCCAGACCGCTTTTTAAAGTGCGCAAAAACTCTCTCTTTCCCCCGGACGCTGCACATGTCATCTCGTTGCCCACAGTGTACGTCCTTGCTCAGTGGCAGAAAAAAGTCACGTGCAAGCATTCTGGGAAATCCGACTTTGGCGCTCAGGTCAGCGACTGCATGGCCGACCTCACGCTATGGTCGGGTTTCGCTCGGCGAAACCCGACTTTATCTAAAGTCGGCGACTTTTGAATTTGACCGAACCGTTTCGCTCAACTCTACTTATGACCATGTGATATTTCCATTTTTCTTTTTTAATAAATTTGCAAAAATTTCTACATTTCTGTTTTTATCAGTCAAGATGGGGCGCAGAGTGTACATTAAAGAGAAAAAAAATGAACTTTTCTGAATGTAACAAATGGCTGCAATTAAACAAAGACTGAAAAATTTAAAGGGGTCTGAATACTTTCCGTACCAGCTGTACATGCATAAAAGTGCTGCTGAGGCTGAGGAGCAGTTCTCTCCCGCAATGTGCAGTGATGTGATAAGCTCACCCTATCATGTTTCTGGTGTGGTACTAAAGCACAAAGGTGGCAGGAAAGGTAAGTGCTCCATATTGGAGCTAAAAATTAAAGTGCCTTTTTTTTAGACAGGGGAACAGCGCAGAATACAGAGGTGGATTCTGACTGAGGGCAAAATGTGAAGCGATATTAAGACCTAACTTTAATTATAAATGAATAAAACTGGGGAACATATAATCAGAAAAAGCAAACCACAAAAAAGCTCAATAATACACCAGAGCACATGAATAAAATGATTCGGTCTCAATCCTTAGATGTCCAGAATGAGCCGTCCATGATCTTAGGAGAGAAGGGGGTAATAAAATGCTAATAAGCTACCCTCTCGTGCACCGTGTACGTTTCCCATCCTGACAATGACAGTCCCCAAATACGTTACTGTCCTAAATGATGTACCTTAATTTCCTCCCAATGCATTTCATCTACTAGTTATGGTGGACTCATCAGGGGAGTAAAAATATTAGAGGTCTTTGTAAGGATCAAAATTTAGAACCATAATAAAGTCATGGGGACTTAGATATTAGAGGGTTGCCCAAATTTAAGGAAACCGTATCTTATCGGCAGAGTGCTGCACAACTAGCTATTACTCTGCGTTGGGAGGGAGTTAAAGGGACACCATTTAGGACAGGACCATACTTGGGGACTGTCATTGTCAGGACTGGAGACCTACACGGGGCACAACAGGGTAGTTTATTAGAACTTAATTACCCCCCTCCTAAGATCATGGAAGGCTCATTCTGGACATCTAAGGGGTGAGACCAAACCCTTTTATTCATGTGAACTGGCATATTATTGATCACTTTTGTTGTGGTTTTGCTTGTCTGATTATACATTCCCCAAGTAAATATCAGCTCCTACAGTTTAATGTACTGTTATCTTTGCAAGACAGGGATGCAGGGTCACTGAACAATGATGTTTGCCGATATGTTGATTACACATTATACCAGGCCATGCAGTTGGTTGACTTGCAAACATTGTAGGATAAACTATAAATAATCAAACAATGCAGGTTAGCCTCATCACCTCTTCCCCTTCACCTGTGGATTATGGATTGAAGGACAATAGTTCTGAACTATAAAAAGGGAAGATTCTGTACAAAACCACAGCCAGGAACACTCTACAGGATAGCAGCTACAACACCATAGCTCCATCACGAGATACACAGATTTGCCATTCTACAGAATGCCTGTTTAGGGGACAGCAGCCCAGGCTAAAAGAATACAGATCTGCTCCACTGACCATCACTAAACCCATAGAAACATTTGGGGTGGTCAGGATTTGGACTCACTGGTCACCTGAGCCCCAAGGATACATTTGGGAAAACTAGTATTGGGAACCACCAGTCACCTGGTGTTAGGGTTGCGGATCGCACTAAACATAAAATATGAGAAAGTGCGATTGCAACCCAGGGTCCACCGTGCAGAGGTGGTATGCTGCTGCTAGGTAATGGCGGACAATAACTGGCGGTATAACTAGTACACACGGGTTAACTTCACCCGGTTAATAGGAAACGGACCCTGTTGCTTCACAGGACCGCAATACCACTGAGTGAGCGCTAGTGTTGTGGTCGCAGGACCCTGCCCCAAAGACACAGGGTTAGAGTCCCTCTAGACCCACTAGCGTTTGGTGCCGCTACTGCGGTGCCTGGACATACAAAACTTAAAGATAAAGCACACTAGGTGCAGACGGCGCCGCTCTGGCGGACGCCACTAACCAGCCTAACCTTATGGCTGGAAAGCGCAATGTTTGTGCATGGCATTTGCTGCTTGACGCAGTATAGTAGTGCCTTGTGCTGGATGGCACGGTTAGGCGCTAAGTGTGGTGCAGAGTACTGGATGCACCGTGGTACATAGGCATTGCCACCTGTAGGCGCTGACTTATCTCCAATACCCTACACACATGCACAACCAGAGGGAGGGAGTCTTAATGAGTCAGTCACCAGAACACATCCATCCATCTTCACACACACAACTACAAAATACTGTCTATACTAGCGTATGGCCGAGTGGCCATGCGAGCCTTTTATAGCAGCGTCCTTCCGGGACCTTCCTGATGGTCCAATCCAAGCTGGAGAAGGACCTGAGCATGTGACCTCTGATCTCCAATGGGAGATCGTCCCACGGGCATGCTCAGCGGACCGAATGGAGAACTTAGTCCCTGGAGTAGCTCGCTGCTGAGGAGCATGCGTTGCTATAGCTGGACCAGAGGTGGCAGCAGCAACCAAACCTACAGAGCTGGTCTGAGCAGAACGCCGGGACCGACGAGTCTGCTGAACAGCCTCCTCTGCAGCTGAAGAGGAATGGGAGACCGCCGGAAGCAAGGCTCGGGATTACCGCTGTGCAGTGACAGGAACCTGACGCCTAACACCTGGCTCCATGAAGATGTTTGGAGAATTCAGGTTGTGACCCTCTGGTCACCTGGCCTTGTACCTCAATGGACTGTCAGCTTCCTAAGCTTGTTGATACTTCCTCTCTGTGCATGCCACAGGTGGGGGTAGTCAGACCTGGAAGCTCTGAAGTCGCAGGTGCTCTTATCTCGGTGAGTCAGCGGAAGGGTAAGACTAATTTTTCACCATCTTGGGTATTTTGCTGGCACTGTTCTATGTGTCATTTGCACGTTTTGTGGTTGAATACAGTATTGCCAGCCACGCTGTTTTACCCTCAGAGCAGGCGTTCGGAGAGATGAGCCTTGGTCCATGTGGTTTCGGCTAGCGGACTAGGGCATACGCTGACCCCCGTGTCTCCACATCAATCCTTGCTGACAGCATTTGATTGATAGGATTATTTTTCTGCTTTAGCACAATGTGAAGAGAGGCAACAGTGTGGAGAGGGGGTAGTGTGAGGGTACAGTGTGAAGAGCTGCTATGTGTGTGGGAGCAACACTGAGGATATGGGAACAGCATGGATTGGAAACGGTGTGCAGAGAAGACAGAATTGGGGAGACAGAATGAAGATGGGGCAGTGAAGTGGGTAGTGTGGAGGTCTTCGTTCATAAGGTGGGAATAGTGTGAAGAAGGAATAGCATACAGGCCAGTGTTTATAAGCACAGTGTGGCATCAGTTCATAAGGGAGGACAGTGTGGAGGCAATGTTTTATAGAAGAGGATAGTGTAGAAGTCATTAATTATTACAGGGACAATGTGAGAGTCATATTTTTGTGCAAGGAGCACAGGGAGGGTAATAATTTTTTCAGGGGTGCAGCATGGAAGAATATTTTTATTCAGGGAATATTATTGAGATACTCTTATTTTTAAGGGAGCCCTTTTGGGATGTGCTGCAGGTGGTCAATAAAAAGGAAGTCTGCAAACATGACATCTGAAACATATCGAGAAAATAAAGACAACTCTAAACAGAGAAGACACCAGTTATATGGTACCATACTTGGATGTAAATGTTTATTTGTGATACTGACTGCACCTAATTAGTATTTATTTTATTCACTTATATAGCGCCATTTATTCCACAGCACAGTGCAGGCATTCTCCATTGGGGGCTCACAATCTAAATTCCCTATCAGTATGTCTTTGGAGTGTGGGAGGAAACTGAAGAACCCGGAGGAAACCCACGTAAACACGGGTAGACATACAAACTCCTTACAGATGTTGTCCTTGGTGGGATTTTAACCCAGGACCCCAGCGCTGGAGACCTGCAGTGTTAACCACTGAGTCACGGTGCAGCCCATATAGTTACTATGTACTTAGTACTATGTTATGAAGATGATGGATGTTTTTGCTTCCAGCCATTATCAGAATGTTAGGTTAATGCAATATAAATATATAACAGACCTGACATTGCTACTGATTACTGTATTAGGCTTGGTACTGTATTTATGTACTGATTATGGTTTTGGTGCTGTTTATGTACTGATGTTATCTCTTTTGATGTATGCATCCACTAATAGTGTCTCTGGTGCTGTATGCTTATGGTTTTGGTGGTGTATTCATGTTCTGATGCTATATTTATAATGTCATGGTGGTCCTGGTGCTGTATTAATCTACTGAAGATGGTTCTGTATTTCTGTACTGATGGCGGTTCTGGTGTATTCATGTACTGATGGTGGTTTTGATGCTGTATTTATGTACTGATGATGGTTATGGTGTTATATCCATGTACTTTTGGTGGTTCTAGTGTTTTTTTCATGTACTGATGATGGTTCTGTGTTTCTGTACCAATAGTGGTTCTGGTTCTGTATTCCTATACTGATGATTGTTCTAATGCTGTAGTATTGTCCTGATGATGATTCTGGTACTGTATTCATGTCTTGATTTTGGTTCTAGAAACATATTCATTTATTGATGCTTGTTCTGGTGTTGTATTAATATACTGATGATGGTTCTAGTGCTGTATTTCTGTATTGATGGTGCTTCTGGTGTACTCATGTACTAATGGTGATTCTAGTGCTGTATTTATGTCCAAATTATGGTTTTGGTGCTGTATTCGTCAACTGATGTTGGTTTTGATTGTATAGAGATGCATAAATTCATAACATGTAAGATGATGTTCTAAATGATTATGTTAATAAAGCAGTATGCAGCAAAAATAGTCTAACAGTCTAAGGATAACTACATCTGTATTTTTGTTAGGGGCATTAAGCCTTCGGAATTAGTGGAGTGAAGAAATAGTCAAGTTCTAACTTGGTGTGCTGTGCAATCTGTGCAGATTCTGTAATCTTGTGAAACTACTACATTATAACTAGTCAAAGGGGTAATAATGTTATGTGTGATGTTAAATTGGACAGCAGGTTACATCTAGTGCATTACCTGTAGGGAAATAAGTCATTAATTTCATATACCATAACTTTTTTTCATAGGTATGGGAGAGGCATTTAACTTGGTATGATCAGGTGTGGTCTGAAAAAGAGGCATGGTTTCTGTCACAAACAGATTTTTAAGATAATTTTTCTAGCAGATGATACAGATTTTAATGAGATGAAATGTCTATTTACGCACACAAAATTCTGGTCCGATTGGACAGGTATTTGATCTTTACGTCTAAAGGCACCCTTAGAATGAAAGAGCCATGCTGCAGTACCCATGACAATGTTATATATATATATATTTATTTATTTTTTTTGTTATTGTTATAATGGAGCCATGAGAAATCTGTTTTCAAGCTGATCCCATTAACTTTTCTGCAAATGAGAATCCATTCCATTCATATAAAATAGTTTGTTTTTACAACGGGAACCTGCAAGTCTTATTTATATGAATGGAACAGAGATTTCAACAAATCTGCTCAATGGAAATAAACGCTAATATGGGACACTACGTTTCTGTTGAGGTTTAGCTTTTTATTAATGGCAAGAACAGTATTGTAAAAATGTATTGCTCTTTCTGCAAAAAAATAATGCAACCTCAAATGGAACAGGTAAAACAGCATCAACAGCCTCTCATCTTATGGTTGCATACGGGATCTGCTTCCCTATGTTTTTAGTTGCAAAGTTGAATGTGCAATTTATGTTTGGAATCACTGATGCATGAAAGTGACTATATGTATAATTTATGATATTTTATTTTATACACAGAATACTAGTATTTATGTAAAAAATGTTCACTAAAGCAGCAATCAGTTCACCATTCTAAGAAATTGGTGTCTTTAACCAGAGGGACCTCGATGTATGGAGTCTATGAGGGTACGTTGGCTCTCCAGTAAGTATGTACTCCAGAAAACTGGAAAACTTCTAATTCCCCAGCACAAGCAAATTAAAAACATACATTTATTACACAAGTATAACTGAGAACTTTTTAAATTTATAAGGGTTGGTTATTAGTGATGAGCGAACATGCTCGGGTAAGGTGTTATCTGAGCATGCTCAGGTGCTAACCGAGAGTCTTCGTTGTGCTAGAAAAATATGTTTGAATACCCGCGCGTCTACATTTCTCGCAACTGTTCGACAGCCGCAGAGATCGCCTGCTTGTTAGCCGCAAGACATGCAGGCGAGGAGACTCGAACATACTATTCGAGCACCCCGAAATCACTCGGTTAGCAACCGAGCATGCTCGGATTACACCTTATCAGAGCACGTTCGCTCCACACTATTGGTTAAAAGCAACAACAAACTAGTTTTCTGCAATTTTTAAAAATAAAAAATGACATATTGTTACAAAGTTACATGATGGCGTTTATGTGTATAAAGTCCTAAATGGCAATTTGACAATGTGTCAGGTGTCTCCCTTCAGAAAATATATGGGTATGGGTTTCTATTGAGGCTTTGGTTTACCATGCCAAAAGTCTGATAATTGCCCTGTCCAACACAGGTGCAAAGTGTCTAGAAATGAATGGCAGTGGAACGGTTCTGTCCATTTTAATGCAATTTTTTACTGCTCCAATGTACAGTTGTGGCTAAGGGTCCCGTTACACATAGCGATGCTCCAGCGATCCCGACAATGATACGACCTGGTAAGGATCGCTTGTACGTTGCTACATGGTCGCTAGTAAGCTGTCAAACAGGCAGACTTACCCAACGACGCAGCAACGATGCAGCGATCCGTATAACGACCTCGGCGGTCGTTGTGACCTTGTCACACAGCAGCTATTCTGACGACTCACGCCTAAGTCCCTGAGTTCTGAGTCACCAACGAGGTCGCTCGTCGGTGTCAAACACAGCGATGCATGCTGGCCAGCGGGACGCTAACAATCAAAAAATGGCCCAGGACATTCGAGCACGATCAGCGATATCCAGTGTGGGGGGTGGGAGTTGTTGGGGCGGTCACCGTTGCGTCGCTGTTGCGTCACAAAATCTGTGACGTTTCAGTGATCTCACTAACGATCTCGCTATGTGGGACGAGGCCTTAAAGGTTTTGAGATGGACACAAATTTTGGTTTTCACACATTTTTCTACTTCAGTAGTTTTAGATCTTTTAGTCAGATGTTTCTATGGTTACTGAAGTACAGGTATTAGCATTTCATACGTTTTTAAACTTTGATTGATAAATACATCAAGGTTGTATAAAGACTCAATATTTATAGTGTTGACCACTATTTTTCAAGACTTCTGCATTTTGCCCTGGAATGTTGAATATCAGTTTCTGAGCCAAATCTTGATTGATGACAACCTATTCTTACCTAATCAGCGCTCAGAGATTAATACATTTTCTGTATTTTTGCTTGTCCACCTACTTTTTGAGGTTTAACTAGAGGTTCTCAGTGGGATGTTTCTGGATATAAACACAAAATTTCAACGTTTGGTTCACTGAGCCACATAGTGATCACTTTTGACTTGTGACATGGTTCTCCATCATGCTGGAAAAAAAAACCATTGTTCACCAAATTGCTGTTGCATTGTTGGGAGAAGTTTCTTTTGGAGGATGTTTAAATACCATTCTTTAGGCCTGGCTTTGTTGTTAGGCAAAATTTTGAGTAAGCCCATTCCCTTGTATGATATGTAAACCTCCCAAATGAAAGGTCTCAGGATGCTGTTGACATGAGACAGGACTCATGGTAGTGCTCACCTTTTCGTCTCTGAACAATCATTCTTCCATAAGTCCTAAATAGTCCGGCTTCGTTTCTGCCTATTTTGACATCAGTCCAGCCTCCAAAAGCCTTTCGCCTTCCTGTGCATTCAGATGCCCTGACACTGCTGTAGAAATGATCCCATAGCTGAATCCTCTCTCGGAGACGGTCCTGACACTTGCTAAACTTTCTTGGACACACACTGAACCTTTCTTTACAGCAACTGATCATCCCTCCTTGAAGTTCTTGATTTACATGTAAAATTGATCTGATCCCTCTTCATAACAATTTAGAGTTAATGAAAATTGGCACTCGAAACATTTCAGAAGCAAATTGTGAAAAACAAAACTTCTTTTAGTCTCAAAACTTTTGACCAAGACTGTATGTAAAATAAAAAAATAAACAATTTTCCTAAAAATTAGGATTATAATTTTTTTTTTTTTTTACATTCAGCACCCTTACAGACTTATATGTCTTAAAGAAAACAGTGCAAACCAAGTGGATCACCTATTCCATTTGTTGAAGAAAACTTGTGTTTGAGTAGTACAAGTATTATTAGTTTATGAAGCCATCATGATGTGCATCGCTGTCTCCTTGAAGCGCAGGGAACATAATGTCACTAATTACATAAAGCAGTCAGAATACGCAGAATTGAAAGTGTTGCAAAACTATAACTACGAGATTACATAACAGTCAGTACACTTGCCAAGTTACACACCGTAAGTGTTCTAGGTGGCAGCTTACTTAGTAAAGCCGATTAGATTTGGAAAGCACCCATGCCTTGGTGTGTCTGTATATAGATATTTGTCTCTGGGTGACCTCACCTGTAGACATTGAGTGGACCATGTCACTATTTTCGTTTACTGAACAGAAAAAAAAAGAGAACTTCAACATATGGATTAATTAAACAGGTCTGCAAGGGTAAAATTGTTTGAAGAGAGTCATTTTTACATACTTTTGATTGCTGAACCCAGTAAAAATATCGAACAAAATTCCATCATGCAGTTTTTTTTTCACAAACACTGACTCCATAGGCTTTTTCTTGCACCATACTTTGACCCCTTTGTGTGACCTTTGGTGGATGATTTTGGTTTTAGTAGATTGGTTAGAAATGTTTTTTTTTCACGGTACAGAAGCAGAGAAAGGGAATTCCTTCCATACTTTTCTCAAGATGGTGCTCTAGTGTAGTGTAGTGATGCTCCTGGGCTGATGGAAAAAATTTACATCAAGTACAATGTGAGCGAGTGGAGATGCTTTATTGATTCATCAAAAAAAAAAAAAAAAGTCTGAAAGCTGTGCTACTGCACAATGGCAGCAAGTATGCTTCAAAGCCTTAGGACATTCTGTGCACTTGAAGGAAAGCAATGAGACTTTAGACTATATTCTCAAGAAACTTATCTACGAGGATCAATATGTGGTGATCTGAAAGTTCTCTCTTTGCGCCTTGGGCAGCAAGGAGAATACATGAAGGACCCATGCTTTTTATGTGAAAGGTACAGCCATGAATGGACTCATCACTGGAGCAAAAAAAAGTTAGCCAAAGACAACATCTTTGCAACCTGGACTCAAGGACAAAGTTGTGGAAAGTTTAGTTGATCCCACTAAAGTTCTCCTGCCACCACTCCACAATAAACTTGGACTGATGAAGCAGCTTGTGATAGGAGAGACTTAAGTATCTGTGTACTAAGTTTCAGGGACTGTTCAAAGCGAAATAAAAATGAAAACTGTGGAGAAAAGGGTTTGGGATTCTTGTAAAGAAGTGAAGAAATTTCAGTGCAGGTCAGTGCGAATACGGAGATACCAAACATGTATAGGTTATATTTATTATTTACGGTAAGTGGTGAAAAAAAATCCAAAATTTGGAAGAAAAAAATTGCTTATGTCACCATTTTCCGAGACCTGTAGCGTCTCCATTTTTCGGGATTCGGGGCTGCGTCAGAGCTTATTTTTTGCGCGCTGAGATGACATTTTTATTGATACCATTATGGGGTATATACGATGTTTTGATCGCATAACATTACAGTTGATTACTTTTTATCGCAATGTTGCATCAGCCTAAAAAAATGTAATTCTGGCATTTTGATTTTTTTTTCTCGTTACGCCATTTACTGATCTGATTAATTTACTTTAGATTTTGAGGCACGTGACAGCTGATCAAATCCGGCGCTGAGCCCGCATCAAAGGCAGGGGACTCGACCTTTGACATACCTATACATCACAGGTCATGAAAGGGTTAACGGTTGATGATTTGAACATTATATCCAGTCACTTGCATCGACCATTCAGGAGAATCAAAGAACAATAGCATTTGCGTAATAATTAGGAAGACGGTGTAAAGTTCCAAGCATACGCCATTTCTGTTTGGTGAGTAGATTATAAGACTATTCAAAACAAAACACCACTTTAGAAACAGCCAGCAAACTTTAATATTTATACAAAATCATTACACTTTTTTTATTTGCTACCCAGTTTACTCAGGACATGTATGGGAAGTAAGTTATTATAAAAATAGTATTTGTTGCAGAAATGTCTGTGCTTCAAAATCTGTTCCATACATGTAAGGGCTCATACTCACTTGCGAGAGATTCGAAAGATTCTCGTGCGAGTCTCTTGAATGGACACCCGAGACTGCCGCCGGCACTCGGACCGCAGCGTGCGGCTGCATAAAAATACATGTAGCCGCCCGCTTTGGTCCCAGTGCCGGCGGCAGTGCCAGGTTTTCATGAGAGAGACTCGCACAAGAATCATACGAGTCTCTCACAAGTGAGTATGAGCCCTTATTAGAGTTTTTGCAAGACATCTGCTGGGAAAGAAACATATATTCTAACTGGATTCCTCTAGTTATGAACTGAAAAGGAACCAGGTCTTCCTACTGGCTTTACCATCCCCATATCACAGCTCTTTGCTTCCAAGAAGAATATGTTGGTTTGTCTACGTTTAATTTCTCTTGCCACCCTACAGACCAAGATATTTTTACATCGCCTTTATCTTCAAAGTCTTACACAGCTATAATAAGGTCCCCAAGGCTGCAACAGCTAAAGTTTGATCACCTCCAGTACAGAAGACCCATTGCCCTACCACCAATATGTTTTTTTACTGACCTGCTATATAGGAGACTGGTATCCGCTGATGGGTAACAATCCTGCAGCTGTCAACTGTACTCTACAGCTGACAACTTGCTGCATCAGCCACGATCAGTGTTGGCACTGACTATGGTCGTTTAACCCCTTGAATGTTTCTGTTAAGTGACTATGGCATCTAGACGGTTAACAGAGTATGGGGGCTTTCTGTTTAACCCTATTGACACATTGAGATCTTGATCATGTGATCCTGATGTTTGCCATGGCAGTTCATGGCCAAATAGCGGCCTTAAAGTGTGTCGGCTATAATGGCCTGTTCAATAGTTATCAAAATTTAGGTGGTAAAAATTAACTTTTTCTTTCCTGTCATGCCACTTTGCATTAATCCCTGAAAAGCACCTGGAGGGTTAAGGAGCTACCCAAAAGCAAATTTTGAAAACACTGAGGGGTGTGGTTTTTAAAATATCACTTTTGAAGGTTTCCAATATATAGGACCCCTAAAGTCATTTTGAAACTGAAATAAGTTTTGGAAATTTCCTTGAAAAAATGACCGCTACATTTTTAAATATTCTAAAATGCTAACAAAATAAAACAACATTTTACAAACGCTGTTGATGTAAAGCAGACACAAGGGAAATGTTATTTTTGTGTGGTATGACTGTCTGGATTAAAGGGCTAATCATCAGTTAAAGTTTGAAAATTGCTAATTTTTTGTCAAATTTCAGCTATTTTTATAAATAAATGCAAAACATATCAACCTAAATTTACCATTATAATAAAGTATGATGTGTCACGAAAAAACAGTCACGAAATAAATGGAATATGTTGAAGCGTTCTAGAGTTATTAATACTACATAAAGTTACATGTCAGATTAAAAAAAAATTGGCCCAGTCACTAAGGGGTTAATATATCATGAGGAGAAATGGTGCGGCAGGAAGAAAGAAGCCAATCAGTAACTATCATCTTGATGTTTTCTCCAGTTGATGGATGGGCATTGACCTTCACACTTGCAGTTTTTTAGCTTTTACCGCACCACAGATCTACAATTAAAGGTACTGTCACACTTAGCGATGCACCAGCGATACCGACCAGCGATATGACGCGGTCAGGATCACTGGTGCATCGCTAAGTGGTCGCTAGTGAGCTGCCACACAGGCAGATCTCACCAGCGACATAGCGGCGGTCGTTACTTACCTGTCAGACACGGCGATGAAGATGTCCTCCCGCCCGCGTCCACGCGTCGCTCGTCGGCGCCACAGGAAGCCCAGCAGGAAGCTGACGACGAGAAACGGTCCAGCCTGTTCTCGCGCGATCAGTGATAACCAGCGGGGGGGCGGTCGGAAGTAAGCATCAGACACAGCGATATCACTAGCAATATCGCTATAACGTCACAAAAACCAGTGATGTTATAGCGATATCGCTTAGTGTGACAGGGCCTTAAGACGACAAAGCGAGAACTTTGTACAGATGGCTACAGAAATCTTAATTAAAAAGAAGCTATATTCTATACTCCAAAAAGTAAAAAAAATGACAAGTACTCATAGTATAAAACCAAGTGGCACTCTGAATATTGGTCATTTTACCAAAATAAAGTTTCCATAAGTGGACTTGTTACATTTGTGTGTATATATGTCCATCAGCCATGTATGCAGCAGATTGTAAAAGTTGGGGGTTCACGTGGGGTGTAAGCCTTCACCCCACGTCCCTTGTTCAAGCCAGATAGCAATATATTGTAGGAAAACTGATACAACATTGCTAAACTATGAATTCAACATCATAAGAATCTGTAGTTGATGTTGTAACAAATTTCTCATAAATTTACACATTTTTTTTCCAACAGAAAGCCTCTTAACATCCAGGATAAATAGATTATAATATAACAGCGAGGGATTACAGATCACAGCCTGGTGTCATACTAATCCCTCACACAGACTATTACTTGTCACAGACATAAGCATGGCCAGGATTCACAACAGAACAGGAGAGATGACATATGGCAGCATTATAGGGAACTGTAGAAAACTATTCTAAGCACCCCCTTACATACACACAAACTAAAGGGGCATCTATGCCGCACGATTATGATTATTCCTACCTATCATCATTCATGACAATCGTGCAGTCCAAACAGGCCACCGATCCCCCGACGAGCAAGTAAAACGCTCATTAGTTGGGTGAAATGATCTTTTAGTTTGCACCAAAGATCATTGTTCTCGGCAGCACATTGTTGTCATGGTATCTGGAATTTTGGTCTGACAAGCGAAGGGTCAATATCTTGGTATCTGGAATTTTGGTCTGACAAGTGGAGGGTTAATGGTTGGAGCCTCTCTTTGGTCTCAGGGAGGGTATTTATGGCCACAGGCGAGCAACCTTCCCTGTCGTTTATACTTCATACTTGAGTGTGTCCGACCCTGCCTTTGCTAAGTGCCTCTCGCCTGTTTCCGTGTTTGTGGTGTGTATGACCTGGTCTGGATTTTGGTTTTTGTCTCTTGGCTTCCTGATTTGGTACCGTCCTGCTCGACCCGTGTTCTGACCTTTGGCTCCCCTAGACTACTCTCTGACTTTCTGATTTTGTACTGTGCAGCCCGACCCGTGTCTGACCTCCTGCTTGCCTGACCATTCTTGCTCTGCCTGACTCTGTACTGCATTGATTCTCCTGTGTATGACTTCTGGATTGCCTGACTATCGCTACTGTATAAACCCCTGGCTCTCTGAGCCCTCTGCCTGTCACTTCAGCGTCCCTGCGATAAGCTCCGCCCCCTCTGATGTCACAGATCACGTGGTGCTAGGTCCTGCAGCCTCTGAGTGCTTCTGCAAGCGCTCCGCCCCTCCACAGGTCCTGCGACCTCCCAAGCTGTGCTCCTGCACTGGTTCCTCTGACAGCCCCGTGGTCTGAGTTCCTTCCCCATCGCCGGGACCGCTGACCGGTCACGCTACACTCCTGCAGATAAGGGTAAGCGTGATAATTGTCCTGTGTAAACTGGTCATGCATTGCCGAGAACAATGGCATCTTCTGCACATTGAAAGATTTTCCACAGATTGTTCTGCGCGCTTTGTCTTGGAGCAGTGTCGACCTATGTAAACACGCTATTATATGCCCGCCCACCAGCAAACATGTTGGCGATTGATCGGCATTTAACTTTGCGCATTGTACAGTGAATATGGACCCTCACGGTCTTTAATTTTGTATAGTTTTCTATAACCGGAATGATGCATAGATTGGTCACTTAGAACTTTCGTAAGCTTAGATTTGCAATTTATTTACAAATGGAGCACTACGGACTTCAAAATGACGCCTCACAAGGTGCAATAAAAGGACTAAAAATTGAGTCACATGTTAAAAAGTAAAAATATCAGTGCAATGACCAAATGTTTCTCTCGGTTGTTGGGAAATAGAAGAATCAGTGTCTAAATATATGAGCAAAATGGAAATCCCAGAGTGAGCGCTGGATAGGTGCTGCCGAGATGTGAATAACACTTTTGAATATTCTATTAAGAATTTAGGATTCTTTGCAAGAATGTAGAAAATGGTTGCAAAAGCACCCAACAACTATATACATTAAAGAGGTTATCCACTAATTTAGCATTGATGGTCTACATCCTTAGTATCCTCAAAGTCTGATCGGTTGGGGTCTGACACCCGCTCCCCCACTGATTAGCTGATATCAGTGTGCAACTGGCCAGAAATACTCACTTGTGGAGCTGGCCATCTTCTGATAGTAGCCAACGCAGGGTGCTGCACATTCACCTCCTATAGGAGGCGGATATGTAGTACCCTGCAGCGGCTACTATCAGAAGATGGCCAGCTCTGCAAGTGAGTACCTCTGGCTGGCGGGGGTGATGATGGTGTTGGACCCCAACCGATCAGACATTGATGACCTATCCTATGGATGTCATCAATGCTAAAGTAGTGGACAACCTCTTTGGTTAGAGAGGGCACTGTGTTACTCTCTGCTTACCCTTTGGTCATGCCACATAAAAATTGCACAATAGTGTAATAGCTACCTTACAGTTTAGAGCTCCCTGTTGAAGTTGCCAATAGTGGAAGTCTTTCTGATAATCTTATTGTTGTCAGACAATAGATGGAGGAGGCCCAAGAGAAGCTATTGAACACAAGCCCCATAGTGCCTCTCCGACACTGGTCCTCTTCAGCTGCCTCCACAGTCTTCCTTACCATTGGAACATGCTGCATTGTCGTCCCTCTGGACTAGTGACAGGCAGGCAAAGAATATTAGCTCAATCTGCCACTGTCAGGTAGTCAGTGTTTCTGCACGTGTGTGTCACGGGTGTGTCAGAGGCTGCAGACCGTCGCACTACATCTGACTGCAGAAGGTCTCAACGGATTGCTTTGCAGACTTCTTCCTTGTCCTTTTGACTCTAGGACCCAGTGACAACCTTACTTCTACTCTATTGGACACACCTGGGACCGGGGTGTTTACAACTCCCAGCGCCCTGGAAGTTTCCTGTGATATTTACATTTCCCTGTTAAGGCTTGGCGCTATAGCAGTTGGCTACCTTCCTCCTTGGCGTTTGGAAGAAGTCTGTTTCTCTCTGAGTCTACTCAAACTAAGTGTTCCCCTTGTTTGGGTATCCCATCTGTCTTTAGTTATAGTGGGGATTGACTAGTGCTCATCCTGTCCTTCCCTATGCAGGGCTTACTGCTAGGGGCAGTCAGCGATTAGGTATCCTGCTCGTCGATAGGTGCAGAACCTATATAGGGACATTTAGGGAAGACAGGGTGACGTTACATCTGCCCAGGGGTCTCCAAGCCCCCCTTCTCCAGTGTTTGGTTTCCTTCCCCTTATCGCTTCGTGTTGCACTTAGTCTTTCCTAAACTGTGCGTGACATTGTGACATCTAATGAAGCCACTGGTGGTTATAAGTGGTCAGAGCCATTCAAAATGAAGAGTATGGAGTGCCAACCAAAGGCATTAATTGTAATATTTCAGGATCTATCCATTTTTTTAATAACTTTCCTAAAGGAATAATTTAAATGCTACGTTTTTCTTGGGACAATCCCTTGCCACTTGCTAATTCAAGAAATTCAGCAACATCCTAGGTTTCAATATGGACATGTCAGATGGGAACGGAATAGTGGAAAAAAAATAATTTCACAGATGTTCAATATTTTAGCCGAATACTTGAAACTAATCATCCTTTCTCTTTTCAGAAAAAAAATGTAGCGAAGGGCCAAATAACTACAACATGTTTTTTTTTCTACAGTGATGCCTGATGCATAATCCTAATGTTTATAAGCTTATAAGAACCAACATAAGTCGAGCGATTATGCCGTAAGTACTATTTAATACAGACGTTCACACGAGCTACTTGCACACAATTCCACTAGATCATTTTATGAGCACTCCCCTCACCTCGCTGACATTTATTGTCAGGAAACAAACTGATAGATTATACCTGGGCTCTGCCCCGTTGCTGGCCAACTTATTGTTAAGCGCTATGAATAATTAAATCTTGAAAGATAGAGTTAAGTCTATGATTTCATCCGCACAGAATAGGACATATTTTAATGAGCAATGAGAGTCCTGCGTGTTACTCTACAAAATGGCTTTATTCTTCTCGGTGTTCGTTAACAAATAGACTCTAGTAAATTATTTTACGGGACACACGCTCTCCAACAAGAATCTCGTGTCAATAAAAAATTGGTTTATCAGTCGTTTGCCTGCATACAGAATGAAAACGATATCGCGGATGAAAAAAGGGAATAAAAAACTAAAACCCTGTGCCATTTATTTCATTTCACAGAATTGTATAATGGCAGGGAAAGGTTAACACTTCTGCATAATTTCTTTTGGGAAGCCGGAGTAAGATCAAATTGGAATGCTGGATAAAAGGACTTTATATGTTTCTTAAAGGAAAAATAATGGTTATTTGAGCAAGATTATAGTTCTAGATTAGGAAAATTGAGAGCTTTCTTAGCAAAATGCTTCTGCCTGTGAACGGCTGCTCTTTCATGGAGGTATTCTAAAGGAAGATGTTATCTCTTAGTATCTCAATAGAATGCTTTTCACCGACTTAAGTGGAAGTCAAATCTGCATTACAAGGGTGGATTGCTAGAACAGAGATATAATTTGCAGGAAATGCAAAATATCTTATCGGGGTGATGGAGGCTTCCTTTTTTTTTTTTTTTTTAAACACAGTTACATGTTAACGACATCAACATTTCTACTTCATACAGTCATACGGGAGGCAGAAATCATCACTAAAAAAAAAAAAAACGATGCAAAGAAGATTTATATGCCACCTTGTATGTTCAGTTTGAAACGCTTTAATTTTCCCTGTAGGTGCTACTGCTACGGATAAAATGAAATATAGTAACAGCTTAAGAATTCCCAGTAACCGGACCAAACATCGTAGTAAAAATATAGCAAACTGGAAAATTAGCAGCGGAAAAAAAAAAAGTGACAAAAATAAAATGATATAAAATGAAATGTTACCCATCCCGGGGTTAAATAAAGACTGAACAGATCATGTCATTTAAATATTTATGTAAAGTAGAAAATGTATCAAATAGCCATAATTAATTAAAAAAAAAAATATGATCTTGGGGAATTCTAATCTTGTGCTGTAGTCTTCTCCGGTCACACTAAACCAAAATGCACCACTTTCAGGGAGCCTCCTCCAGGGTCCTGAAAAGTAAAATGGGGCATTAAGTTACATGCGGTAATAAGTGTAGTAAATGCAGCAATTCAAACCAATAAACTCTCAGAGGATTTTACATTTCCTACAGTTGTCTTGGTCACGTGTGCAGAGTGAAGATAAGTATAAAAGGATACATAGATGATGACGAAACTCATGATAAGTACAGGAAATCGGCCCGACTCGACATCACATAATAACAACCAAGTCAGGTATTTTAGTGTGAATCCATTCTAAGATACTCCGCGGCCTCAGTCACACGTCTGATTGTAGAGTATAAGAGCTGTGATATTCATGGATAGCACTTGTACCTGTGATAGTCTATGGGGCGGTGCACATGTCCGTGACTTTCACCTCTCTGAGGTTTTCATGGAAAACTGCGGAGACACGTCAGGTTTGATCTGATGATCGGCTCAAAATCCGCAACACGATTCAATGGGTCAGTGAAAAAAATCGGACCACACTCGGATAACATCAATGTGTGGTCTGATTTTCGCTGACTGTCAAAATGGATCATTTTTTTTTAACATTTCTCCACATATCAGAAAATCGGATGACGCTCTGATCAGAATAATCGGTCCGTTTTTCTCATACGTAGAAAAACCGGACATGTGAATGAGGCCTAATGAACACTCACAAACCTGCCAATCTAGACAGGAACAGATGACCACCGGATATGTGTGTGGGCCTCTCAACTCTTACCATCCCTGTGAGGTTGGGGGAGGAAAGGAAGCGTATGGTACACTTCCAATGCCGATCCTTTTGCTTTCAGAAGTAACTGCTGCCAGAGATGTATGTGTGTGGGGGAATTGGGGTCTAAAAACAAATACTTGCCTGACAGCAACCTTAAAGGTATGGTCTACTTTAGAGTCCCTTCCCAAACATTAGCATTCTTACATTAATTAACCCCTTTATGACCGGAGCTTTTTTCTGTTTTGCATTTTCGTTTTTCGCTCCCCTTCTTTCCAGAGCCATATCTTTATTTTTCCGTCAATATGGCCGTGTCAGGGCTTATTTTTGTGGGACGAGTTGTACTTTTGAATTACATCATTGGTTTTAGCATGTCTTGTACTCGAAAACGGGAAAAAAATTTCAAGTGCAGTGAAATTGCAAAAAAAGTGCGATCCCACACTTGTTTTTTGTTTGGCTTTTTTTTGCTAGTTTTAGTAAATGCTAAAACTGACCTGCCATTATGATTCTCCAGGCCATTACAAGTTCATAGACACCAAACATGTCTAGGTTCTTTTCTATCTAACTGGTGAAAAAAATTCCAAATTTTTCTTAAAAAAAAAAAGCGCAATTTTCCGATACCTGTAGCGTCTCCATTTTTCGTGATCTCAGGTTGGGTGAGGACTTATTTTTTTGTGCTCCAAGCTGACCTTTTTAATGAAACCACTTTTGTGCAGATACGATCTTTTGATCGCCCGTTATTGCATTTTAAATGCAATGTCGCGGCGACCGAAAAACATAATTCTGGCATTTTGATTTTTTTTCTCGGTACGCCGTTCAGCGATTGGGTTAATCCTTTTTTTTATTGATAGATGGGGCAATTCTGAACGCAGCAATACCAAATATATGTATGTTTGATTTTTTTTTTTGTTTTATTTTGAATGGGGTGAATTGGAGGTGATTTGAACTTGTTTTTTAAATATTTTTCAAAATTTTTTTTTTTTTTTTTTTTTTAAACTTTTGGCATGCTTCAATAGTATCCATGGAAGGCTAGAAGCTGCCATAGCTAGATCGGCTCTGCTACATAGAGGTGATGCTCAGATCGCCTTTATGTAGCAGAACTACTGCATTGCTATGACTGCCGACCACCGGGTGGCGCTCAAAGCAATCCGGCATCAACAACCATAGACGTCTCAATGAACCGATGACCCCCGATCATGTGACTGGGGTCAGCGGTGCGTGTATTTCCAGCCCGATGGCTGGAAGCTCACGTTAAATGACGCTGCCAGAGTTTGACAGCGGTATTTAACTAGTTAATAGGCACGAGTGGATGGTGATTCTGCCCGCGCCTATTGCGGGCACATGTCAGCTGTTCAAAACAGCTGATATGTCCCGGCTTTGATGCGGTCTCACCGCCGAAGCCCTCATCAAAGCGGGGGATACTGGCCACTGAGTACTATCCCGTCCGATGGCAGTAAGGGGTTAACCTGCAATGATGAGATAAATTTCCAATTTGCTTCACTTGCATAACAAAAACTATAAATGTAGCCAAAGTGTGTGGGTCCTGCAAGATGAGGGCAGGGACTAGGAAATGCAATGCAGCCTTATTGTAGTGCAATATATGCAATTTCCAAGTAGAACTGTTAATGCAATTCAACAAGCGCACTTAATGTTAAGACTTGTGTCGTATTATGACATCACATTTCATGATTGTTTAACAACGTGACTGTTGCAAAAAAAACCAATCCTGTTAGATCTTTAGTTGAAGACTGCACACAGCCCTGTCCCCATGAGGGTCTATGTGCAAGTTGAGTGTGATTCTCATGCAATACATCTGCAATTTGACTATTTTTATAGCAACATTGCTGGTCTATGATGGTTACACAAATTGTTTTGGCCAGGCAAAATTGTCTGAGAATTGCTCTAGCGAAACCCAACTTTTTTTTTTTTTTTAATTTAAATTTACAAATGATTTTATAATATACATTTCCAAAAATATATTTGATGTTTGAGTCATTACAAAAACTATTTTCATCAATATTAATGCCACTTTTGGGTTACATATATTAATTTCCTCCAAATTTAAAATAAAACGGAACAAGAATTTCAAAAAATTATAAAAAAAAATTATATCAATTTTATATGTTCTAAATATGAGAATGTATAAGTCAATGTAACGTTTTACTAGGCACTTAAAGGGGTATTCCCATCTCCAAGATCCTATCCCAAAATGTAGTAGGTATAATAATAATAATAATAATAATAATATTAGCAAATACTTCCAGTTACAAATGTAGTATAGTTCTTCTGTTTTGCTGTCACTTACCCCTTGTGCAGGGCATTGCAGTAGCTTAGGCATGCATGGTTACAAACACTCATAGTAACAGTTAGCTGGTAGTAGTCATGAATATCTAAGCTAGTGCAATGCCCCGCACATGGGGTAAGCAACATAGCAAATCAGAAGAACTATACTACATCTTTAACTGGAGGTATTTGCAAATCTTATTATTATTACACCTACTACATTTTGGAACAGGATCTTGGAGATGGGAAAACCCGTAAATATCACTTAATAGATTTTTAATCGACTGTCTCCATAAAATGTAATTTAACATCAGTTCACTATGACACTAACTATTCTATTGTAATTCCATTTATTTGTAGAGTGTTAGTTCACGCAAGGAAGAAAGTGAGAATTTCTGGTACTGTAAAACGTAAATCCTTACACTTCAATTGTGTTGTTTCTCCCTCACTTGATTTCTACATGCCTCATTCAAATAGCTGAAAAGTCACAAAAACTGAATGTGTTTCCTAAAAAAACAAACAAGTGAATGCTAAACATTATAAAGAAGATAAAGATAATCATACCTCTCTTCCCAAATCCTCTTCCCCTATAAATGTAAACAGATTGGGTCAATGGCTAGTTTACAAATAAATTGATTAAAAGATTTCATACCGTAAAATTTATCTAAAAGAGCGTAAACTGCAAATTATGAGCAAAGCACTGAGATCTAAAATAGTGAAATGGATTTAGGAAAAAATAGATACTACACAGAAAAAAAGCAAAACAAAAATAAAAACATTTTTACTACTAATTAGTAAAAATTAAGAGTCCTTGAGCCTCACACCAAAATGTATTAAAGTGTAATAAAGAAGAGGATATTCTTACTATATAATTACTATCTTCACTAAAAACAAGCCTACACATAAAAGAATGAATGGATATGGACAACTTCGGGGGCTAATTTTTATGCTTCTTATAGCCTCTATGGCTATTTGCAGAAATAAGGTCCTGTCACACTAAGCGAGATCGCTAGCGATATCGCTAAAGCATTACCGATTTTGTGACGCAGCAGCGATATTGCTAGCAATATCGCTATGTCTGATACTTACCTCCGACCGGCTCCCCCGCTGGTTATCGCTGATTGCGCGAGAACGTTCTGGGCCATTTCTCGTCGGCCGCTTCCTGCTGGGCTTCCTGGGGCGCCGACGAGCGACGCGTGGACGCGGGCGGGAGGACGTCAGGATCGCCTCGTCTGACAGGTAAGTAGCGACCCCCAACCCCTGCTATGTCGCTGGTGAGATCTGCCTGTGTGGCAGCTCACTAGCGACCACTTAGCGATGCACCAGCGATCCTGACCGCGTCATATCGTTGTCGGGATCGCTGGTGCATCGCTAAGTGTGACAGTACCTTAAGCAAAATGAGAATTCATCAGTGAGCTTGTTCTGATAGAGTTTATATATATTATGTTTGTTTATTTAGCTCCTGTCTGGTAATCTGTGAATACAAAGCTCATCTCAATGTTCATACAGTCATAAATCAGCTATGAGGTGCTCAGGAGAAGGAAGATAAGAGCTCACTGATAAGATTCACAGTGAAAGGTACTGTCACACTTAGCGATGTACCAGCGATCCCGACCAGCGATATGACGCGGTCAGGATCGCTGGTACATCGCTAAGCGGTCGCTAGTGAGCTGCCACACAGGCAGATCTCACTAGCGACATCGCTAGGGACGGGGGTCGAAACTTACCTGTAACACCAGGCGATCCTGCGTCCTCCCGCCCGGCTCCACACGTCGCTCGTCCTCACAGCAGGAAGCGCCACAGGAAGCTGACGACGAGAAACAGTCCTGAACGTTCTCGTGCGATCAGCGATAAGCAGCGGGGGAGCGGGTCGGAGGTAAGTATCAGACACAGAGATATCGCTAGCAATATCGCTATAACGTCACTAGTTATAGCGATATTGCTAGCGATATCTCTTAGTGTGACATGCCCTTTCCTCATTCTTTAGTCAGCAATGTGGACAGTGCAATGCTGAGGCTATAGAAGGTTAATGGTTCTCACATTTTAATAAAACCCAATTGAAAAATGATTTTAGACTAGCAGTATATGCAGAAAGTTGCCACTGAAGCTGTGAATATTATTTAGGTGCAGAATTGGCTGTAAATGTTCATATCTCTATGTATTGTACTTCTCGACGAGTAACTCACTATTGAGTGTTCGGACATGTTTGAGGGTATTATACAGCACTATTTAAATAAACTTTACAAGAGCAATAACAACAAAAAAGCAATGGCGCATACAACGCCACTGTACGGCTCTCCACCAAGAAAGACATTGATAGGCTAGGCTCACACGTTGCGTTTTTGCTATTTCTTTTTTCCGAAAAATCTGCTCTCTTGGCAGTAAAGAAGCTGCTTCAAAAAAGGTTTTGCTGCGCTTTTGTTGTCTCTTGAGCATGTTCATAAAGTTTAGTGGCCCCCTCAAAAGCATGATTCCACTTCCTTAGGTTTTTTGTACCAAAACCGCAGCAAAAACAGATAATTGCGCTTTTTTGCTGCGTTTTTGCACTTACCCATTGTTTCCTATGGGTGAAAAAACGACACAAATACGCTAAAAGTAGAAACAAGCAGCGGTTTTCCAAATCAGTCAGGAAAATAAAGCCAATGGTGTGCATGAGATTTCTGAAATCTCATAGATTTTTTTCCCATTTTTGAATTCACAATATGGTAAAACCAATGGTGTCGTTCAAAAGTACAACTCGTCCCACAAAAAACAAGCCCTCACATGGCCATATTGATGGAAAAATAAAGTTATGGCTCTGGGAAGGAGGGGAGCGAAAAACTGAAACGCAAAAACGAAAAAGGGCTCAGTCGTGAAGGGATTAATATTTGTTTTTCATAAAGCAATAGCACAAGTGAAGATAAGAAACTTCGCAACATACAGTGGGGAAAAAAGTTTTTAGTCAGCCACCAATTGTGCAAGTTTTCCCCTACACCAGGCTGGGAAGACTGAATCTGCAATAAGCAACAGCTTGGTGTGATGAAATCAACTGTGGGAGCAATAATAAGAAAATGGAAGACATACAAGGCCACTGATAATTTCCCTCATTCTGGGACTCCACGCAAGATCTCACCCCGCGGGGTCAAAATGATCACAAGAACGGTGAGCAAAAGTCCCACAACCACACGGGGGAATATAGTGAATGACCTGCACAGAGCTGGGACCACCGTAACAAAGGCTACCATCAGTACACATTACATCGCCAGGGACTCAGATCCTGCAGTGCCAGAGGTGTTCACCTGCTTAAGCCAGTGCATGTCCTGGCCTGTCTGAAGTTTGCTAGAGAGCATTTTGATTATCTAGAAGAGTATTGGGAGAATGTCATATGGTCTGATGAAACCAAAGTAGAACTGTTTGGTAGAAACAAAACTCGTGTTTGGAGGAGACAGAATGCTGAGTTGCATCCAAAGAACACCATACCTACTGTGAAGCAAGGGGGTGGCAACATCATGCTTTGGGGCCGTTTCTCTGCAAAGGGACCAGGACGACTGATCCGTGTACATGAAAGAATGAATGGGGCCATGTATCATGAGATTTTGAGTGCAAACCTCCTTCCATCAGGAAGGGAATTGAAGATGAAACGTGGATGGGTCTTTCAGCATGATAATGATCCCAAGCACACCGCCAGGGCAACAAAGGAGTGACTTCATAAGAAGCATATGAAGGTCCTGGAGTGGCCTAGCCAGTCTCCAGATCTCAAACCCATAGAAAACCTTTGGAGGGATTTGAAAGTCCGTGTTGCCCAGCGACAGGCCCAAAACATCACTGCTCTAGAGGAGATCTGCATGAAGGAATGGGCCAACATACCACCAACAGTGTGTGCCCACCTTGTGAAGACTTACAGAAAATGTTTCACCTCTGTCATTGAACACTGAACAACTAAAATGCGCAATGTAGACACACACGTGTATGGCTGTGTTGATTATGACCAGCGTCGGACTGGCCCACCGGGGAACCGGTGGATTCTCCGGTGGGCCCTGGCATCTGGTGGGCCCTGGCACCTGCTGGCATACAGGGCCAGCAGTTGCCTAGGGCCCCCGCTGCTCCAGGGGCCCCCAGCCAGTGGTGTGTCGCACACCATGCAGCTGCTATGGGGGCCCCTGCCAGTGGAGCAGCAGCGGGTGTCAGGAGGCAGGAGCCCCTGTCCCCGCTGCTAAAGCGAAATGAATATTCCCTGGAAGCAGTGAATCTCATTTCAGGTCTCCACACCCCCAGAGGCCCCGCCCCCAGCCCAGTAAGCCGCTCTGCATCAGGGCCGGCGCCGCCCTCAGTCCTCTCTGCTCCTGGCTCACAGCCAGTGCGCGATGACGTCACTACATCGCGCACCCGCTGTGTGTCTGGCAGAGGGGGCAGCTCCTGACACTGAAGCCGGAATCAGCGTGGGAGCGAGGAGGAGAGGTGAGTATTGTGTTTTGGTTTTTTTTTTATATCTCTCTCGCTCTCTCTATCTATCTATCTATCTATCTTTCTTTCTTTCTCTATATATATCTCTCTCTCTTATATCTATCTATCTTTCTATCTCTATCTATTATCTATATCTATCTATTTCTATATCTATCTCTATCGCTCTATCTTTATATCTATCTTTCTATCTCTACATCTATCTCTATATCTATCTATCTATATATCTCTATATCTATCTATTATGTCTATCTATCTATCTATCTCTATATCTATATATCTTACTCTATCTATCTCTATATCTATTATCTCTATATTTATTATCTATCTAGCTACCATCTATATCTATCTATCTTTATCTATATATATCTCTATCTAATATCTATATCTATCTATCTCTATACCTATCTATCTATTTATCTATCCGTTATCTATCTCTATATCTTTTCTCTGTATCTATCTATCTC